>NC_061493.1:23994259-24156759 GCF_022539355.2 Hippoglossus stenolepis | reverse complement strand
CGATGAAACCAACCGTGAATACAGAGCAGTCACAGGCGACAACTGTTCTACAACCGACAACAAGGTCAACGACGACAACTGCTGCAAGTACAACACAACTCACCACAGTGTCGTCCGAGCCCGTTACATCCTCCCCAGTTATTAGTCTGACCCGGCTGACCTCATCTCCACACCTGAGAACCACAACCCAGCCCTGGACCCCCTCAGCTCCTCGGTACAGACCGACTCCCCCCCGCCCTCTGAGCTGGAGAACGACAACACCCAGCAAGCCACCAGAGAAACCAGGTGAACATGTCTGGGATCAGTGGGTGTAACATGATTTGAATTCTATATCACACCACCGGTCGTAGTAGTGGCAGCACCCCCAACACCCTCATGATTCACACGCAGTCAAAACGCAAGCAGAGGTTATTTAAATCAACACAACTTCTTTACCTGAAAGCAGCAGCTTGATGAAAGTGAGTCTGATGTGTGAGTGTGAACATGAGAAAGTTTCCTCCTTCTCTCCCTGAACGTCTGTTCTCTGTGACTCTGCTGAGTGGGTTCCATCTCCTGTGAGAAGAACTGACTGAGAGTCAGCTTCAACTGTCACAACCAGCTCCAGTTGAAGAGTGAAGCTGGACTGAGATCAGTTAAAAAGACTGTGTGGTGTCTGAGTCTGTGTGTGTGTGAGTCTGTGTGTGTGTGTGTGTGTGTGTGTGTGTGTGTGTGTGTGTGTGTGTGTGTGTGTGTGTGTGTGTCTGTGTGTGGTGTGTGTGTGTGTGTGTGTGAGTCTGTGTGAGTCTGTGTCTGTGTGTGTGTGTGTGTGTGTGTGTGTGTGTGTGTGTGTGTGTGTGTGTTGTGTCTGTGTGTGTGTGTGTGTGTGTGTGTCTGTGTGTGAGTCTGTGTCTGAGTCTGTGTGTGTGTGAGTCTCTGTGTGTGTGTGTGTGTGTGTGTGTGTGTGTGTGTGTGTGTGTGTGTTGTGTGTGTGTGTGTGTGTGTGTGTGTGTGTGAGTGTGTGTGTGAAGTGTGTGTCTGTGTGTGTGTGTGTGTGTGTGTGTGTGTGTGTGTGTGTGTGTGTGTGTGTGTGTGTGTGTGTGTGTGTGAGAGTGTGTGTGTCTGTGTGTGTGTGTGTCTGTGTGTGTGTGTGTGTCTGTGTGTGTGTGTGTGTGTGTGTCTGTGTGTGTGTGTGTGTGTGTGTGTGTGTGTGTGTGTGTGTGTGTGTGTGTGTGTGTGTGTGTCTGTGTGTGTGTGTGTGTGTGTGTCTGTGTGTGTGTGTGTGTGTGTGTGTGTCTGTGGGTGGTGTGTGTGTGTGTGTGTGTGTCTGTGTGTGTGTGTGTGTGTGTGTGGTATGTGTGTCTGTGTGTGTGTGTGTGTGTCTGTGTGTGTGTGTGTGTGTGTGTGTGTGTGTCTGTGTGTGTGTGTGTGTGTGTCTGTGTGTGTGTGTGTGTGTGTGTGTGTGTGTGTGTGTGTGTGTGTGTGTGTGCAGAGCTGGAGGATCCATGCAAGAGGCTGAGATGGTAACCATGGTAACGCAGCACGGCCCCTTCATGTGAGGCTTTGATGTTTTTTTTTAAGCTGCAAAGGTTAAAAGCAAATTAAGGCCAAATATTCATGTTTAAATGTCGAGAGAGAAAAAGACTGAAGAGGTCGAATCCTTTCAGAGATAACGTCAGGACTCAAGTGCTTCAAAATAAAAACAGGGTTATCATTTTGAAGATGATGAATATTTAATAGAAGCAGAAAAGAATATTCATCAACACAGATGATGCAGGAAACTCCAAATGATATGATGTATGGATTATAGGACGTTAAAATGTGATAAAGACGTAAACATGTGTATTGGAAGAGATTCTTTAAACACGTAAAGGAGGATTTTTGACAATTTAAAATCAAAATGTTTTAATATGGACGTTTTAACAGAATGTATTTTAAAAAGATTTATTTATTGAGCAATAATCAATTTTCCAGATGTGAAACTTTGAACCGGTGCACATTTCAAATAAATGACCCTGAACACATGATGTCTCTGCTGTAAAGTTCACGTGCACACTTCCCAGCACAACCACTGGGTGGCAGTAACACCTCACCCTAGAAACCACGGCTGCTGCCCCCCCACTGAGTTCTGCCTAGCAACGAGCGGAGGGGCAGCAGCGTCCTCCGTGATTTGTCAGTGAGTCATTTGTGTGCAGAGAAGAGTGTTTGTCGCCAAGCTGCACAGCTCCCACACACACACACACACACACACACACACACACACACACACACACACACACACACACACACACACACACACACACACACACACACACACACGCGTTAGCTCATTGGCGGCTCTGAGTCTGAAATGAGATAAACAGCAACAGATTTGATTTAAAGGTTCAGTGTGTAGGATTTAGTGACATCTAGTGGTGAAGTGTTGTGTTGCAGCTGAATACCCCTCATCTCACACCCCCTTCCAAACATGACAGAGAACCTGTGGAAGCTCAGTTGTCATAGAAACTCAAAAGGTTTAGTTTGTCCAGTCTGAGCTACTGAAAAAAACATGGCTGCCTCCGTAGAGAGGACCTGCTCCTGATGTAAATATAAAGTATTTAAATATAAAGTATTTAAATATAAAGAATTTAAATATAAAGTATTTAAATATAAAGTATTTAAATATAAAGAATTTAAATATAAAGTATTTAAATATAAAGAATTTAAATATAAAGTATTTAAATATAAAGGGCCCATTCTAGGGTCAAGAAAACAACAATTCTTACAATTTAACAAAATATGGATAGGGAGTATACATTGTGGAGCAGCATCTGAAATCCTCATGTGAATCTGTCTTCTCTGGTAAGTAGGCGTCTGTGCACCTGCAGCTCAAAGTGGTGATTAGAAAGCTCCAGTGCTTCTTGGATGAGAATCTAAGGACAGCAGCTACATTATTATATATATATTCAAATCGCCACTTTAGACTTTCAGAGGTTAAATGTGTATTTGCTTTATCGTTCTAGGTGCAGACTAACCTGTGTGCTCGTCTTTAATCTCTGTGATGACCTTTTGAATGACCTTGGTTTTGTCTCGCAGAGCAGACAAACTCATTCAGCAGCTCGGAAGCTTTTTCTGAAGCTCGTTTGTGACTAACTCTGTGACGTCTCGCTCTGTCCGTCGAGAGGCTGTCCGTGGAGGAGGCCGGAGCAGGGCGGGGAGTCGGCGTCCAGCAGCACGACCACGGTCGGCGCTCACAAGCTGCAGCCCTGCGTCCTCGAGCTCTGCAAGTTCTTCTCGCAGTGTCTCTGCAGACCCGTCAGCCACAGGACACGCGCGACAAGGTTTTCACATCTAAACACGACAGTGCTGCAGAGTTAATCACATGTTGGGACGAATTTAAGTCAGAATCTGGATGTGTTGTTGTTGTGTTCCAGCTTCTGTGACGACAGCCACCTCTGGTATGAAACACACACGTCTGAGGTGTGTCGGCGCGTCAGGAGAGTCTCCTTCTCCAGAAGTGAGTGGAACCAGAGGAAGGTCCATGGGTCTGCTCCACATGAGAGCGTGAAGCTTTCTGAAGCTTCACTGGGACGTCACAGATCTGTTACATTTATACGTGTGTCTTTACTTCAACAGCATTGCAAAACATCAATTACACAACTTTATTATAATTATAATCAATACTAATACGGATATTTCAAATGCTGAAATTTAAGCTGATCAATAATTCCTAAGATGTCGTTATCAAACGCTTCCTGTGTTTTCTAACTAAAACGTACTTTTATGGATGAAGCCTAACTTCCACTATTCCTTTAATTTCAGGGGAAAATAAAACTAAAATTAGATAAGATGCTAAAACCTTCGTGGTTTTCTGATAGAAGAACTAAAATGTAAAGAGCTTTGATGAATGATGTTTCTTTTACAACAGAAAACAGATGAGGTAATTATGAAGCATCTGATCAATTCAATGTTTAACACGTGAGTCGTTTGTTTTTTAAGAGTGACAGTGACGGTTTCTGTTTCTCGGTGGAAGTCGTGTCAGCCCAGCTGTGAGTGTGAGTCAGAAATAATTGGGGAGCACACTTCCTCCCTCACCTGTACTGATGGGGACGTGTCGGCCATGTTGCTTGAAGCTGGTATCAGAGCTCATTACTGAGCAGCGTCTCTGCAGGAGCCCGTGAGCAGCCGCCGCCACGAATCCTCACAGCTAATGGGCTCAGGAGGTCACAGAGAGACGCCGCTCCCACAGCTTCTGACACGCCGATCATCCCACGCCGCTGATCCCACCGCCGGGCCGTGCCGCCGCATCAGGCCTCCTCCCGCCGCTAATTAGACCTCGTGTGTATTTTTAGAATCGGATTTTAGTGGAGTTTGATTTGAAATTGACATCAACGAGGCAAAGCCAAGTTATTTATATATATATTCATATATTCATATATAACACAGTTTAGATAAGAGTGTTTTACAGATGCATAGAAAAACATCCAAAATAAGACAAAAGCAAAATGATCGAAATACATTAAAAGTCATTATTATTTTCAAAAGGCAAAAACAAACAAAAACATAAAGTTCAGTCTGAACCTAAATATCAGTGATGACGAGAGGACGCACACATGAAGCTTCCGACTCAGGTCAGAAAACGAGATGAGACCCTGACTTCACTGAGCTCACACGTTCATCTGACTGAAGACAAACCGACTTCACCTGTCACACAGAAATAACATAAACGTGAGGGAAGCGTCAGAATGAAGCTGCAGCAAATGGAGCAGATGAAAATTAAAAGACTTTCACTTAGAATCAAAGTCAAAATGAAAACTGGATGAAATGAATCGTAGTCTGATATATCTTTTATTCGGAGCAGGATTGTGCAGCTCACAGGATTATTTTATACTTCTGTGAGTTTGTTATTTCAAAGATGAGCACATGAAAGAACTTGTCTCCTGTGTCACTGACCTGTTTGTCCTCCTTCTCCTCCTCCTCCTCCTCCTCCTCCTCCAGATCTGAAACAGAGATGCTTGACAAAGATGTGCAACAAACTGTGACCAGAGAGGAGTTGAACACAAAGAGCCGTTCATCATCACAGGAAGTGACTGGAACCACCGACGTGCAGCTGAGTTCGCTGCTGCAGCATCTGGAGGATGTGTGGACACAGTGTGACGGCGTCTTTCCCCCCAAACCTCCGACGATTCAGGAAACTGTTTACAACCGGTTCACATGTTGACATCACGACAGTCTGATCTACTTCTCAGGAACAAGAAGAAAAGACCATTTACTGAAGAAACTGGACTCTTGAAATGTTCTTGTCAGTTCTTCTTGTCCCTGTCGATCAGATGACACATGACTGTACTTTCTAAAAACATGACATCAGAGAGAAGTGGTGTGTGAAAGTGGAACAGACGACTGTTTGAACAGTCAAATTAAAACACTGGATATAAATCACGAGCTCGTCTCTGAACCCATGAATATTAAAACATACAGACACCAAATAAAGTTAATTCATGAAAACGCGGGAGACATATGAAATGAAATGAAATTCAGGTGAGAGGAAATATCTTATTTGAAATTGATCTATTTGAGCTTCACGTTGTATCTGAGACTCCTCCTCACTGTTGATATGACGTCACACGATGAGGATGAATGTTCAGTTGGGCTGTTCACAGGTTTTGATCTGTTCCATCTCAACCTGCTCTGGAACAGGTCGGGGGGGCAGCGTCAGTTACCATGGTGATCTATCCCCCGAGTCGAGCAGCGTCTGAAAACCCAGGATAAGATAAAGTCACTCGTTACAGCAGCAGACCGTCAGGATGAGCTGATGATTTGGATTCATATCGATCTTTTCTAGTCGTGATGACAGTTCAGCTCTTTACATTCACAGCCATCAGGGGAAATTCAGCATCTTGTGAAACGGGGAGATCAAACCGCAGACCTTCTGGTTAGTGGACAACCCGCTCTACCTCCTGAGCCTCAGCCATCCTGCACAAGAGAACATGTGAAAGTATACAAATAGAATCAAATAGGCAAAAACTGAGAATATTCACATTTCACTACCAGTTGTAATATTATTTGTAGAAAAAAGTGCTTGAGTAAAGTGCAGTGACACAAGAACCTTGTGTTTGTGTCCTAAGTATGAGGAGATATTTGAAATAAATGTGTAAATATATATACATATATATATATATAATATGCATATATAGCTCTGAAGTTCTGGCCCCAGTTCTTGACGTTAATATCCAAACTCTCTGAAACGAACTTTGGAAGAATAATTACTTTATTTTTCGGAGCAGCAGAGCAGCTGAAGGTGTGAATGTAAATCTATCCACTTCCTGTGTGTCACATGACATCTGGCCCATCCTCCCCCAGAAGCACCTGTCCCACACAAAGCCCCACTATCACCCCCCTGTTATTAAACCCTCAGCGCCTGTGCCCCCTGCTGGTGGTCATTGATCTGAACTCCTCGGAGGATCAGATAAGAGCAGGTCGACCCCGGGTCACAGATCCAGCCCCCTCCCTGCGGGACAAAGACCACTCTGTGGGTCTCCCTGTCGGGACCCCACCTCCGTTAAAGCCTCAAATACCTGCACAGGAACCGAACCATGATAAGCTCCTGCTCCGGTGTCACCTGAGAGCCAATTAGACCTGACCCCCAGGTAGGACTGATAAACATAGTTAGTGGAGCTGAGAGTTTATTCTGCTGGAAACAAGAGGACAACGTGTTTGCTGCTGATGCTGCTCAGATCCACTCTGTGACGCATGTTTCACTCGAACCTTGATTCAATGAGGAAACCTCAACAAAGAAGGTAAATCTGTTGTTCACCACTTGGTTTCTTTAGCTTCGTGTTGAAGACAGTCACAGATCGCACTGTTGTTACTGTTGTTGTTTATCGTAAGATTAAAGTGGAAGGTGGAAGTTTTCATCGTCAGGACTGTGACAAATTCAAAGACTCTAATGTGAAACTGTGTGAGAATGACCAACGAGCCTGCAGCTCATTTCCCGTCTGCTCTCCTTCTCTGTGTTTCCTGCAGCAGCGGCAGACAGTTTAAATAAATTACCTCTGAAACTGTCAGTTTTTATTCTCCATCACCTGGTGTCTCCTCGACCTGCACCGGGCAGCCGACAGACTCAACATCTGGAACAACCAGCAGCTCAAACACAGACATTTCTCTGGAGCTGAACGAGGTCTGGACTTTGCTGGATGTGGACGTGCAGCTGATTTCGAACCCGTGAGCAGCTCTGCAGTAAACCTCAGCCTCCTGCCTCTGAATTCACGCTCCAGTCATGTTTCTGATGTGGATGTTCATCCTGTCTGCTGTCCCAACTGGTGAGTTCTTCACAATGTCCCCGTTAATATGTCCCTTTCAAGGGTGAAATCCACTTAGACGAACGTTGTTTCATTTCTGTATTTGATTAAATTCTTCTATTTTCAATGAGTTGACTGTAAATGATAATATAAGATAACATCACAATCTGGTAAATCAAAAACGACAAACAGCGACTTGTTTAATTCAAAATATAAAGATAAAAAGCTCCCGGACATTTCTTCCACTTTGATTTGGTTGTTGACAGAAATATTGTCATGACATGATGATGTGATGATGTCATGTGTTTTGTGTCATTATTCTAATATAGTAGGATGAATATGTGATGGGTTAAATGGTGCGTACATGAATCATTTATAATAATCACTTTTCCATCTTCAGCTCTTTGTGCCAGCTCCGTTTTCTGCCCGGACCCAGAGGCCAGTGACCAGACTGCAGATTTCATGATTGGTAAGAAGGACGTGATGTAATAAACCGTCACGTGAGACACGTGAGCTTCACTTCATCTTCAGTAACGAGTCGGTTGATCACAGTCGGTGTCTGTTGGTTCACTGGGTTGAAAAGATGAGTCAACGGTTTAGTAAGAGGCTTGAACGCAGCCTCCAGAGAACGAGCATCCTGCAGAAAGGTCAGAGCGCTGACGGCCTTCAGTGTCACGGATACATAATCGACCATCTGATCCATTCATCTGCTCATTGGAAGGAACGTTCCTACAAGAAGAAGGAAAATTAGTAAATCAAAACCATCTCTGCTTGTATCAGACAAAGTGGCTTCGTCATTCTGCAGTTTTTAAAGTTTTAAAGTCGTTTACGTGTTCGATTTCCTCAAATTGTAGATTCTAGATGTAACATTATTCAAACTAACATTTTGTTTCCATGCAGATGCTTTTATGCACATTTTCAATTTGAACACCAAAAATGGAAAATTAAGAAAACCTCTGAAAAGTGAAGTTCATTGTGACCATGGAAACAGATTTAGCCAATAAATGATGACGGAGAGAAATCAAGTGAGTTAACTGTCACTCAGGCAGCAGGTGAAAATGCAGGAGGACCAATGAGGAGGCTCCGTGTTCTGTGAATCGTTAACACGTCCATCACTTCCTTCGACCTTTGACCTGTTCATCACATCATGGAGCCTGACCTGAGAATGAGCGCCACCTGCTGCTCATGTCAGTGAACCAACTAACATTTGATAATAGCGATGGATGGAAAAACTTTTGTTTAATTTGGATGAAAACTTGAGTCTATTCAGTGTTTTTCTCCATCTGAACAATTAGTTAACAAAGAAAGAAAATTCAAGTTAATCTAAAATGTGATGGAACAGATCCACAGACGGCTCGATGGACGGAGCGTCTTCTGGAGAGCAGCGGCTGCGTCTCGCTCCGATCGGACTAATCGGTTCCTCCAGCTGCTGCTTGTGTTGCAGTTGTTGACGTTGAGGTGGACCTGTCCACACGCTGTGATGCTCTGGGACACCTACGTCCTAATCAGCCCCGCGGGGACATCTGGCCTGTGGAGAGCTGCAGCCTGAACTCTTTTCTGACCTGCATGCGTCTCTGGACTCAGGTTTTGGAGCAACAGGATTATCTGTGATTAAATCAGTGGGCTCTCGAGATGGAGGAAATCGAGTTGGAACAAGAGTGAAATTGTTTCGGGGTTTTTTTTGTTCTCACAGCCTCCGTGTGTTTGTCTCTGTTGTGTCCATCTTGTTGTCCTTCTCCTCTCCAGAGTGTCTGGGCCTGCGCTTCACCTGGATCCACTCCGTCTTCGATAATTTCCCCTCGCTGCTGAATTTTGCCGTGAAACTTCAGTGTGCGACGGGGCTTTGTCCACACGACCTGGAAGACTACGGCTGCTCCTGCAGACACGTGGCGTCTGGAAACCCCGTGGATCCTCTGGACATGTGAGTAGAGAATCAGCAGCTGGATTCAGAGGCTGGAGACAGGCACGTTTAAAGTGGACTGGGAGAGTCTTAAACATGTTTGATTACCAGCTGGAGACTGGAGATTGAGAACTGATAAACAAACCCTCCCATGAGATGGTTCTCATCATTTAATAAGATGAAGGAGTTGATGTTTGTCCCTGAAAACAGCAGCGCTCAGTGGACGGACTTCAGGAGTTTACAGGAGAAACGTGTGTTTGGCTTTATTCAAACAAACCTTCTTAATATGGAAGAATACGACTTGTTTCATTTCATTTTAAATGAGTTGTACTTTGACGCCCCCTGCTGGCACAATTAAAGTTAGATCTCCAATTTTTAGTCTGTAGCGACATGTACGCTACGAGGTGGTTTTGGAAACTACGTTAATCCAAACACAATATGTGAAGAAGCTTGAATATTATCAGCCATGGTCGTCCTCCACAGAAATGTTATTACCAGAGATTTTGTGATATAAACTTCCAGGCTCTGTAGGGGGCGCTAGTGAGGTAGTCCCGACTGGATGGAGGCCTTCAGAGCTGTAGCCCCAAAACAAAATGTGTACGTTATAAAAGCTTTCAGACATTTTTAATCATAGTGAAATATCTTTCTGTGTATTTGTGACGTCGCACGACACAAGACGACATTCGCCGTTTTGCTTTCACCTGTTGTTCGCGAGCGAGTTATTAACGTCATTAACGTTGCATGTGGATCCTCCTGCTCCTCCTTCAGATCATCACTCACTTCATCCACTGTCCTCAGACTCAGCAGGGAGGTGTCCTGTCTGAACGGACCAATCAGCATGCATTAGCACAATGCTATTGGTAGCATCGTCCTCCCCGAAAGAAAAATGCGACACGAGAGTCTTTGTGATTCACTCTCCGTAAAATGACATGTGATCTTTCTTTCTAGAAGCGAGTGTAAATACGTCTTTGACTCATTCACTCCAATTCCTTGAGGACAACCTGTCTCCTGCCCCGGTCTCTCTCGCTCTAATGTCTCTTTCTACTGCAGCTGCTGCGAGAGCCACAGACGGTGTTACCAGGACGCTGCCCCCTGCAGGCAGGTGCTGCCGCGCCTCCCAAACAACGTCACCTGTCCGGCTGCAAACAGCAGCTGTGGTAAGATTGACAGATGTGTTCTGTCTCTGTGTCTGAACAGTAAATATGAAACAAACCTCACAGTTACTGCCGGAAGTCGACGAGACTCCAACACCGTGAATTCATAAACACTTAAAGAAACATCTGAGGTCTTACACCTCAATCCGTTATCTGATGTTAGAGATGTGAGAAGGTGGAGCCCGGTGGTTTCCTCTGTTCACTGTGTGTTAAGATGGACTTTATGATTGCTCCATGAAAGGGAAGCCACAACATCTGGATTTCCCCCTGGTGGCTGGGTGCAGTAAAGGTCATAACCCCCACCTCCTCCATGTTAGTGGACGGGACCTCGACACCGCAGCAGCCTGAGATAATCTTCTCCTGAGTCGGAGCTCTGCTTTTCCTGATTTCCTCTGATTCTAGTTATTTTCTATGATGAATGTGAGTCATTCAGTATTTAATATGTGAAACACTTTAACTTTACTTTGATGAGTGCTATGGAAATACATATACTGTGATGAGTACATGTACCTTCATCCTGCTGCTGCTCCACCAGAGAACGTACACACAATGGCCCCTCGTGTTTTTAGATCTATCATGACGGTGCTGTGTCTGTGGATATTAATGCACGGCCCATATTTTCTTTTCTGATCTCGGAGATGATGGTGATTGGTGTCAGCAGAGGTTTTGTGAATGTGACCTCGCCGCCATCGACTGCATGAGTCAGAGCTCGTTCAACTCGACCCTGAGAGGCTTCGCTGAGTCGTCCTGTTCCGCCACAAACCAAACAGGTACTTCACACATCGTGTCCATTCAAGAGGAGGAGAAGGGGATTGGACGACGCCCTCAACGTCCTGAGCCACTGCACAAAACCTGTAACACAATAAAAGAGTACACAACATGTCTCAGCAAGTCAATCAGCTGAGAAAGTTACCAGCATCTATGCGTTTTATAAAGTTAAACAAAAGTGTTTCTTAAATATGAATCACACTGAAACATAAACAACTTTATAACTGGATAAGTTCATGTGGTTCATTTATTTTGAAAGTGCAGACAAATATAAAACATGTGTTTCAGATGTGCTGGGCGTTGCCGTGGAGACGGACCAAGCGTTTGGAGGAGGAGGTGAGTCTGAGTGACGTCACCACTCTGATGTCAGGGTTCTCGAGGCCGCACGTCAGCAGTGCGCCGGTTTCCGGGCGGGTCGGCGATGTCAGATCCGAGGAAGTGATTGATTGGGTAGAAACAGCTGAGTCACACCTCTGCTCCTCTCAGCCAATTAAAACGGTGACCTCTTGACGTGTAATCCAGGAGCTTCCTGCCCACACAGCTGCGCAAGAGAAAATCAAGGATGGTACAAAAGGTCTAAATATAGAGGCTGAGCTGGAGTCGCTCAGAGCGAAGCTGGAGCGGCTTCACAGAGAGGCTGTGTAGAGTCTCTCTGTTGGAATGAAGACTTCACTGATTCCACTCTTTAACTCAACTTGAAATGCACTTCACTTTTTTCCATGATTTCACGTCTGAAAGCTGAAACAATAGTTGGTTTAACTTCCCTGATGAGTGAGGAGTGAGGATGAGATCCCAACAGAGAGCAGAGATCAAATCTGTGCTTCACGAAGGAGAAATCCACGTTGTTCCCTGAACACAGATCTGATCAACAGCCACATCATCGGCTGCACAAATGTGAATTATACACTAAATATATCTACGGCTACAAATCGTTTTACACGTGTACAGAAGGTCATGTACAACATTAATACCCAAGCTCATGAGTGTAAAACACGTGGTTCTTCTTTCAGAGGCTCCGTCTGCAGTGAGCGACTCTGTGAGCGTCCAGCTCCACAACTCTACAGCAGGTAAAAGTCTCTTTGTCTCGTTCAGACCATCTCTCCCACTTCGGCTTGTAGGTGGACGACAGGATGACGTTAACTAAGAAGTCAGACATATTCAGTGAGAGGATATTTATGATTCAGGGTTTTGTTCAGGTTTGTTTCTTTTGTGTTTCTACAGCAGAAGAACTAGTCGTGTGTAGGATTGTTGTGTAGGAGTTGTGTCTATGAAGTTGTGTGTTTTTCAAACTCGCCACCATTCGTGCGTGTGTTGTTGTTTCAGTGGATTTTGAGGAAAGTGAAGGTGGCGCCGAGGAGGAGACGACTCACCTGAGTTTCATCTCCAAAGGTCAAACAGTCACATCACTCGCCGTCTCGTTTCCCATGATCCTCGCTGCTGAGGCTCTCTTTCTGCCAGACCCCTGTTTGTCCAAGCTGCCCATGTTTTTACATTTGGCTCAAGTTTGATCGTCCTGCAGCTTCGACAACTCCAGAAATAATGTCCCCGCTGTCGGTGTCCTGCTGCTCGATGACTCACTTATTGGCTCCAACGTTTCCTGTCGCCGCTTTTACAGATTTGAATGAGACGGTGACAGAGGAAGCACTCGAGCAGGAAGAGATGAACGTGGATCCTGCATCCCACAGTCCTCCAGCATCCAGCCTGGGTGAGCCAAGAAGTGTGTGTGTGTGTGTGTGTGTGTGTGTGTGTGTGTGTGTGTGTGTGTGTGTGTGTGTGTGTGTGTGTGTGTGTATAACAGGATCGTATTCCTTTCATATTTTATTTTTACATAAAGGAACAGTTGGTAATTTTCTCTTTTTTTATTTCAGTGACGTGTTCACATTATTCCTTCAAGTGATTCATGAAGTGTAAAAGTCATAAAAACTTGTTTTACAGTAAAGAAAAAGGAAATATATTTCGATAAAAAAATAGATTTTGAAAGAAGAAATTGGCAAAACACCAAAACCCTGTTGATTAAAATCAGAACAACAGAACAACACATGCGTCTGATTTTCATTTGAATTAAATTAGTTAATTTTCCGTCACAGATTCGGTTTCGTCAGCGGGTGAAGCTGAATCTTCGCTGAACTTTGCAGATGGAAATTTAAAGACGACGTCGATGTCGTCACACGTTTCTCTGAGGACGACAACTCCCAGCGAGTCATCGGAGGAAGGTGAAGAAGAAGTTCTCAATTTAAAATACACGGGTACAAGAAAATGTGCACGACTCACAATGAAGGATATAAATACTTTTATGAATTTGAACTGTAGTTAACGTTCAGTTGTCTTTATTCACACAGTGTCTCTGCGTCTCTGCAGGTTTAGTTGTCACCACTTCATCACTGACGTCAGCAAAATCACCAAACGGCCCAAAGGCAGAAAAAACCACGACGGCGACGCCAGAATCATCTGAGGAAGACGGGAAAGAGGAGAAGGAGGAGGAGGAGGAGGAGGACAGTGATGAAGGAGAGCAGGGAGCTTCAGATGAGCACGGTGAGAGTCGCTGAGCAACACCACCTCCTGATAATAAGGATTCTTCAGTTCGACACTTTGACAAACATCAGATTTTAACGTAAAAAAATTATGAAAATGATTCTTCAGACCGGCAGCTCGAGTGACGTCACGGGGTCGTACGATATCAAATCATTTCATTAGCAAACACGACGTCGTCAAACTGCAGCAAATCTTGTTTTTCTTCCTCAGTCAAAGATATTTCTACAACTTCGTCTACGACCGTAAACACCGAGACAACATGGACACAGTCGACGACGACCGTGAGAGGAAGCACGACGCCTTCGACTGCGAAGACGACAGCAGCTTCTCCAACAGGTTCGTCACACGTCTGTAACGTGTCGATGCAGAAGAACTTCGCGTGTCGATTTCCCTCCGTCTGTATTTAGATAAAGGAGGCGTGGCCTCAGCAGAAGGAGAAGCTGAGCCGAAGGTCTGGTCTCCGGCTCGTCCGTCTGTTACCGCTGCGTCGGAAGCTACTTTGAGCGGCTGCATCAGAGACCGTAAATAAAGATGGACGACGTCTCCTCTTCCTCCCACTGTCCAGGAACAAAGCCAAAATATCCTGGATACGAACGCTGACACCTGTCAATCATCACGTCTCAGCCTGTTTGTATATCATCAAATAACTGATTCAAACCAGTGAGAGAAGAAAGACCTGAAAGGACAGAAACATCTTGTCCATGTCCCATCTGCTCACATGGAGGAGGCAAGATTATACTGCAGCCAGCCACCAGGGGGCATCCGCCGTCATGTCGTCCATCTTTATTATTATAAACTAGCTCGTTAGCATCGTCACCAGCGTGCAATGAGTCATGGGACAGATCGACCAGAGGAGGATTCAGCCATTGAAATGGTTTAGACCTGTTCCTCATTGAGATTCATCCACTTCTGAATTTGTAAAGCGACACATGCACGCACGCACGACGCACGCACCACCACACACACACACACACACACACACACACACACACACACACACACACACTTCCTGATTTGATTAGAACATTTAACCAGTAAAGTGCTCATTTTCCTCTCGACGCTCATGTGTAATTACGAGCTGAGGCTCTGACAGGTGTCTGCGGCTCGAGGACGAGAATCACTCGACACATGAATCTCCATTTAGATCCCCGGAGGAGGAGAAACAGGACGACTGCTGCTTGAACGCTTTGTTTGATCCGGTGGGATAATGTGCGGCGTCTCAGGACCTGGTTGTTCTGCTGTTTCCTGCAGGTGGAGGAGTCGTCAGCTCCACGTCGACACCGGCTTCACCTCCAGCTTCACAGGGAGGACAGCAGAGCGGCGCCGAGGACAAGCCCACGTCCCAGAGGACGAATGAAGGTCGACTCACTCGTGCAGAAAATGAACTTACTGTGAACTTTGAGTCGTCTCACGAACAGCTTCCTCAGAGCCGAGGAACAGTTTTCATTGAGAGGATTTAAACGTCTCTGCATGTTGAATATGAAGCTATTTATTTAACGTCTTTTAGTTTGGTCCACTAACATGGAGGAGGTGGGATTTATGAGCTATACTGCAGGCAGCCACCAGGGGGCGATTGAGATGCTTTGTATTTACAACCCCAGTGTATCAATCTGCACTTTTGCTTTAAGATCGTGAACAAAGGCCGAAAATAATCCCCAGCGTCATGAATCACAGCAGCAGGTGAATAAAGAGCAACACAGAGCTGCAGCAACGAGTCGGAGGAAAGATCGGATTAACGAGCAGAATCCAAACGTGACAAACATAATCTGCTCATTCATCACTTAGCAGAGTTAAAGATGCTGAAAGGACGATGATCGTGTTTATTCAGCTGCAGCAGACGAGACACGTTTCAGATCATTTCTCACTTACAACAGAAAAAGGTTTTACACGTCAAGTTGAAATCAGAATCATCATGTTGCTTATTGGTGGAAAGTAAGTGTTAAATGTTTCTACATTTCAGACACATCTCCAACATATTTTAATGCAGATGAACTAGTTTCAAGTATTAAAATATTTTTCTTCCATTGAGATTCATGTTCTCGAGAACAGAAACTCTGAGATCTCTGTGACCTTTGACCTCTCAAATCTCACCAGTCAATCTGATTTGTACCAAATTTGAAAGGACTCTGTCCAGGCGTGTCCACACGAGTGGGACGAGGACCTGGACCCTTCTGCCTGTGGCCGTGCTGCTGCTGCTGAACCACGTCGAGTCGTAGTGTAACGTTTAAGATCAACCGCTCGCTCAGGAACGTTCGTGCAGAATGAAGCTCCGCCCAGAAACACAGCCGTGATACCTGCTCACTCTGAAATCTGTGTCACGGCCTCGTCCACAGGTCCACAGGTCACGAGCGGCACCGCCGTCCCCCCCACAGCTCCCGGTGCATCATGGGAGCGGGACCTCACTCCCCCGCCTGCTGCTCCTCTCGCTGCCCTCAGTCCAGGTGAGGAACAAGAGAATTCACATTTCATCAACACTTCAAATTAAACATCTGCAGCAGGAAGCGTCAGAATCACTTTACTCTGAAGGAGACGAGTGAGTTTCAGTCTTTAAAGGTTCAGTGTGTAAGATACTTTATATTTAAATACTTTATATTTAAATACTTTTCCATGCAACTAGATGCCACTCATTTCTACACACTGTACATATATCGACAAGAAATCGGTTTTCAGAGTCCTGCAGCAAGCTGCTGGTATCTTCTTAACCTTCAGTCTCACGCTTCAGGTCGAGCGACACCAACGTCATCGACTTCAGCGAGGACCGTCGCCGTGACGACACCAGGAAGACGAGTCACCTCCGTCGGACCCCGGTCAGAGATCACCGCGTCCAAAACCACCACAAAACCAACCCCGCTCACCACAGCTGAGTCCGAGGAAGAAGAGACGGACGAGCCTCGGAGTGTGGACGGAGACGTGAGGGACAGCTCCCAGGAGACAGACACACACGGTACAGTTCAGTCAGACTCAGGCCGGAGATGTTCCAGACATTTTACTAGAGGCTGCAGGAGAAGATCCAGAAAATGTCCAGAGATACTGTCTCAAACATTTGTTGTCACATAGAGAACCTGCAGAACACGTCAGGAACACGTCAGGAACATGTCAGGAACATGTCAGGAACACATCAGGAACACGTCAGGAACACGTCAGGAACATGTCAGGAACACATCAGGAACACGTCAGGAACACGTCAGGAACATGTCAGAAACACGTCAGGAACAAGTCAGGAACAGCTCAGGAACACGTCAGGAACACGTCAGGAACACGTCAGGAACATGTCAGGAACACGTCAGGAACATGTCAGGAACACGTCAGGAACACGTCAGGAACACGTCAGGAACACGTCAGGAACACGTCAGGAACTAGTCAGGAACATGTCAGGAACACGTCAGGAACATGTCAGGAACATGTCAGGAACACGTCAGGAACATGTCAGGAACACGTCAGGAACTAGTCAGGAACATGTCAGGAACACGTCAGGAACACGTCAGGAACACTTGGTTCAGTTCCTGTTTGACAGCAGCTTCACTGTGAACTATGTGATGTGCTCTGAGTGGACGTTAGCTCTTCAGTAATAAACCCTGCTCCCTCAGAACCAGGAAGTCGACTTCCTCTCCACACGTGACTCTCTCTCAGCTCCGTTAACTCACCAGGTTAAATGAAATGAATCAATTAACAGGTTTTTCTCAGGGGTTCAGTAAAGTTCATTATATTTCAGGGGGTGTGTGAGAAACACCAGCCCACTGCTCGTATTAAACACAATTAATTGTTCGGAGCAGGAAAGTGGATCATTAGAGCGCAAACGAGCTCAAAGGAGCGAAGACATCGAGTCATAAAACTGAAAACATTGTGAGGGTGAAATCCAGTGTCTCTGTGATGAACCTCTGGTTTGTGGTCTGTGGACAGATGTGGCTCAGAAGAGGACGGTGCCGTTCTTCGCCTGGTCTCTGCTGGAGTCTGTTGGACTGAGCGACTTACAACTACAAGCAGACAGCAAAGGTACGACTCGGCTTGTGGACGGAACCGAAGGGAACCGTCTCGTTCCAGCAGATTTCTACAAACTGAGACGTTTGTCTGTCTTCGTGGTGAAGTTGTTGAACCTGTGTTTCCCAGCAGAATGCAGTCGCCCCTTCACGCTGTACGGCGGCGACGGTCGAGCCAGGCGGGAGATGCCGGCGCTGGGGGACATGCTCCAGTGTCTGACGGGACGATGTCCACACGAGTACGAGATGTACGGCTGCTACTGTGGCCAGGAGGCCGGAGGGACGCCCCTGGACCAGCTGGACAGGTGAGCAGCAGGAAGTGACGAAACCACGGAGACACATCGTGTGTTTGAAACTAAAGAAAAACTGATGTCCGTCCCTCTCTCTCTACATTTGTCTCTCCCTCCTCTCTCCCCTTGAGACAATGTATATTTTGATTTGATGCTATACTAATAAAGTTGAATTGAATATTGTGTGACATTAGACTCTTTCAGGTCTCTGACGTGTCTTTTAAAGTTCGGAACTAAAACCACGTGAACCGTGTCTCCAGGTGTTGCTTCTTCCATCACTGCTGCCTGAAGCAGATCCGCTCCATGGGCTGCAGGTCGGACAGGAAGCTCAGCGCTCGCGTTTCCTGTGCGAACAGGAAGCCACAATGTGAGTGTTTGTTACACTCGAGCAACAACGGGATCAAACCACGGAATAAGAACTGGAACATGTCATGAATGTCTGTTCTGTAGTTTTTGTGGAATCTTAACGTCTCAGAGTTATAACGACGTGAACATTCGACTTTTCTCGTCCAAACTAACAAACGCAGACAAACTGCAATGATTTGATTCCCTGATTGTCCGGTCCTCTCTCTCCTCAGGTCAGGGCGTCACTGTGTGCGACAAACTTCAGTGTGTGTGCGACAAGACCACGGCAGAGTGTATGGCGGCGGCGCACTTCAACCACAGCCTGCCCACGCAGCAGTGCGGCGGACCGGCGCCCCCCTGTCGCCGGGCCAGCAGACCCCCCAAGCCACAGCTTTCTCCTCAGTCCAGCGAGGAGAGCGAGGAAGGGGGGGGAGGACGCTCTGATGCTGAGCCCCTGAAGGAGCAGCAACCCACACAGGACGCATCGGCCGATAAGAACACGCCTCCTCCACGCCACGTTCAAAACAGGTGAGAGAAGGAGTCAATTTAACTTTACTGTGAATATAAACAACTCGTAAATAAAGATGACCGATGGGACGGATCCCTGAAGTGAAACCAAAGTGTCTCCATCGCCCCCTGGTGGCTGCCTGCAGAATAGGGCACAAACCGGCCTCCTCCATGTTAGCAGATAGGACATGGACAAAAGATTTATAAAAAAAACTAAGTAGTTAAATAAATATCTTCCAAAGATGGTTTCATAGAAAAAGATAAAATAAAAATCTTATCATTCGGTTATTTAAATGTTATAATACTTAACTCTCTGAATTAAAGAAGCTTCTTTATGTATCAGGACAGAAATCTGTAAAATGTTGTCTTTGTGCAGCGATGAAAGTTCGGACCAGAAGGACGAGGAGAGGTTGACTCCTTCCGTCGAGCCGGCTCCACCTCCTCCTCCCCCTCCTCCTCCTCCACCTCCTCCACCTCTCTCTCCTGACTCCAGTGACGAGAGCCGAGAGACACAGACACTCAGTGGGATTCAAACCCAAAACCACCGGCCAAGTCCAGAGCAGAGCCACGCACACCGGCCATCAACGAAACCAGAGGAGAGAGGGGAAGAGAAAAAGGGGGAGGAGGAGGAGGAGGAGGAAGAGGGGTAAGATGAGGAGGAGGAGGAACAGAAGGAGAAAGAGGAAGAGGGTTAAGAGGAGGAGGAGGAAGAGGAAGGAAACAAAAAGCAAATACTTTGTTTCTAAAAGAAACTTTGGGATTTCCAGTATTTTTGGGGCATTTTTCTAAAGATCTGCAGATAAATTTGTGAACAGATGTAATTTATAGAAATGATGTTGAAAATCAAATGTTTGAGGTTTTCTCTTCAGATTTGTGACGTGAAACTGTTCTTGAGTAAATTTATTAAAAATATAAAGAAACGCAAAAGAACATCTCCTGTGTCTTTGATTCAAAGGAAATTGCTGCTCATTTTAAATCTTATTCATCTTCAATATGAACCAGTTATTCTCAACAAGTCGTCTTAAAAGACAAAACATGATTGTGAAGAACAAAAGTAGAATCAGATCTGGATCCTGCAGCTCTGGAGTCGGAGAGAGAGAATACCATGGATGGGGAGAGAGAGAGAGAGAAGAGAGAGAGAGAGAGAAGGAGAGAGAGAGAGAGAGAGAGAGAAGGAGAGAGAGAGAGAGAGAGAGAGAGAGAGAGAGAGACAGAGAGAGAGAGAAGGAGAGAGAGAGAGAGAGAGAGAGAGAGAAGGAGAGAGAGACAGAGTGAGAAAGAGAGGGAGAGAGAGAGAGATGGAGAGAGAGAGGATGGAGAGAGAGAGGATGGAGAGAGAGAGATGGAGAGAGAGAGAGAGAGATGGAGAGAGAGATGGAGAGAGAGGGATGGAGAGAGAGAGAGAGAGAGAGAGAGGGAGAGAGAGAGAGAGATGGAGAGAGAGAGGGATGGAGAGAGAGAGATGGAGAGAGAGAGAGAGATGGAGAGAGAGAGAGATGGAGAGAGAGAGAGAGAGAGATGGAGAGAGAGAGAGATGGAGAGAGAGAGAGAGAGAGAGAGAGAGAGAGAAGGAGAGAGAGAGAGAGAGAGAGAGAGAGAGAGAGAGAGAGAGATGGAGAGAGAGAGAAATGGAGAGAGAGGATGAGAGAGAGGATGGAGAGAGAGAGAGAGAGAGAGAGATGGAGAGAGAGAGAGAGAGATGGAGAGAGAGGAGGGATGGAGAGAGAGAGAGAGATGGAGAGAGATGGAGAGAGAGGATGGAGAGAGAGAGAGATGGAGAGAGAGAGATGGAGAGAGATGGAGAGAGAGAGAGAGATGGAGAGAGAGAGAGATGGAGAGAGAGAGAGAGATGGAGAGAGAGAGAGAGAGGGATGGAGAGAGAGAGATGGAGAGAGAGGGATGGAGAGAGAGGGATGGAGAGAGAGATGGAGAGAGAGATGGAGAGAGAGAGGGATGGAGAGAGAGAGAGATGGAGAGAGAGAGAGAGAGATGGAGAGAGAGAGGGATGGAGAGAGAGAAGGAGAGAGAGAGGGATGGAGAGAGAGGATGGAGAGAGAGAAGAAGAGAGAGATGGATGGAAAGTGACCGAAGTGAACAAGAGTAAAAATCAACCTTCATGTCTCAGTTCTGTTGAGAAATAAAAACGTTGCAGCTCATCATGTTCGATAGAAACATTTGACTTTATTCTGTTGAACAGTGATAAAGTTGCTGAGGCTCCGCTGCCGTCGAGGTTCAAGTCGGATTCAACAAACTTTTTATTCTTTAATTTTCTCTAACTTGATTCTTTAATAATCATCTTTGAATTAATTAACAGGGAAATTTTCAAAACACTTTTCTGTAGAAATAATTTGCTGTTTATTTATTTGATTCACTTCAAATTATTTTTGTTCGTATGAATCATTTGGAATCTCGATTTAAAAATATTGGAATTAAGATTTCGTTGCTTCATTAAAGAAAACAAGTAAAACTGTGTCAGCGGCTGAATATATTTACTTTATTAATCATTCAACACCTTCTAGATGAAATAATATCAATGATTTGAACAATTGAAATTTCTGCTTTCAAAGTTGAAGGTTGTCTTGAACCTGCAGCTGCAGCCGAGCCTCAGCGCCACCTAGTGGTGAAAGCCGAGCGTTGAGCAGGTGGTCGCTGTGGAGGCCGAACACAGACGAGACAACTTTACCTTTAAAACTGGCACAAAAATACAAACTGTTGCATCAACAAGAAAAACATCCGTTCGTTGAGTTCATGTCAGTTTCATGCAGAACTCAGAGTTCATCATGTTCAGGTTCCAGCACTCAGCGTCCGGCAGCGGTTCGTTCTCTTCTTCTTCATCTTCATCTTCACGAAGCGACACAGACTCGCTTATTGGTCAAGAGATTGTTTTTTTCACAGCTGCACACGATTCTTCTTGAAAACAACATTTCACAACAGGAACATTAGGAATCAAATATCTTGAATTGTCCATTTGCACCAAACACAAATCCGTGCTGAAGCAGTTCTGCTGTAGCAGCAGGTACACGGTGATCAAAGTGCAAACACGAGTCATGTCCTATTGTGTATAAGGGAAGCAACTGTTCATTGGATTTAACGGTAACACATACAAAAGCTATTAAATATAATCTTCATAGATTTCTGCATCTCAAGTCTTTCCTCTCGTGGGTCACGGAGCTTCAGAAGAAGTTGCAGCTCAGGATTCAGATCCATCGCAAACTCACTTTAACGATCTCAGACTTTACTTTTGTTTCTTCTCAACTTCAAAACTTTTCACTGTCCCGCAGTTTAACTATTGATTTCTTCACTTGTTGCATGAAAAACATGTTGTATTTATGATTATTCTTTGTGTTACAATCAAGTTTTTAAGCAACTTCCTGAAACTGCTTCTCAGTAAAAGTGATGATGTTTGGAAATACTGTTTTCAAACTCCCACCATTAAGTGAATCAGTTATTGGCTGATGCACCGACATTCACCGGATTCATGGAAGGAAACACTGAACATGTGATGTAAACTGAAATCTGGCCTCAGATCAGCTGATCAGAGATGACCAGTGGAACTGAAGGTCGAGCGGATGCTGGTGTTTTAAACTGAAACGTGGGAGCAGGATACGTTTGTATTAACGCTGATGAAGCGTTTCTGTCTGAACCACAGCTGCAACTTCTCATGGGAAACAAAATTATATTTTATTCTGCAAAAATAACTGACATCATCTGACATATAATCCATACTTTATTTTAATCATACTTTAATCAAATGCATTCTACAATAAAAAAATCAAGTTATATTTGTCCCACATTGATGCTCGGCACAAACCCATTGAAACCCTGAACCGTCGATCTCATGATAAACAACCAGAAACTAAATGAACGAGAAGTCAGCATCTGTTTTTAAAATCAATCTCCCGATATCTAAATCTCTACCCGGCCACAATTTAACAACACGTGATGCATAAAATGTAGAAAAATATATGATAAACAGCTTTGATGACCCGTTCATAAGAAGTGATCACGTGTTCCTGCCTCGTCCAATCAAACCACTCATCCACTGTTCAACTGTGGAATATAATTCTTCCTCAAACAAATTCACTCTAATAAAAAATTATGTTTTTCTCTGTTCTGGCTCAATTTCATCAATTATTTTGAAGAAAAATCAGATTTTTGGATCCAGTCGATGAAATAACTTTGTTCTTCGATGAATCTTTTAAAAAAATATAATCCCAGCTCCCCATCAGGGGTCGACGACCTGATGTTAAGATTCAAATCAGTTTCAAGTGCAGCTTTGATTCTGAGACGTTAACTGAGGCTTTACGCTGCTTGGACCCAGAAGCAGCAGTGAAGGATATTTTTATGCGTTAGAGGAAAACTTTTGTTCGGCCACTCGCTTCATAAAGTTACAGAAACTCTACAAGTCAGCAGATGTTTCGCTCAAACCACAGAATCTCCAGAATAAACATCACGTCTCCGGCTGAAGAACACAGAGACTCTTCACCGGGTTTCAACCTGGAACCTGCGTCAGGATTCAGAATCTGAGCAGCGACTGCTGACATTTAAAGATCTCAGGATGTGAAGGTCGATCGGCTGAGCTGTTGAGATAATCTACAAACACTAGAACGTCACTGAGCAGATCTCGTTCCTCTGACAAGTCCCAACACTCGCCTCTGTTCCATTCAGCTGCGTCGAATCACACACTCGTGAATGTCCTGTGAATATGTCTGATCGGTTTCATCGAGGTCCACAAGCGATTCTCTGAGAAACCTGTGGAACCTAATCCGACACATCTCCTCGTGTGGCTCTTGATGTTGATGTGAAACTTTACGAACCTGCTGGTTGAACACAGATCACGTGATATGATTGATGGATCCAAGCAGGTGCGATTGATCTTACTGATCCAGAAGAGCGGCTCGGACATCAACACCAGACCAGATCATCTGTTTAATGCTCAAAGTCCACGTCTGACTTCTAACACAACCTGCGCTCAACAACTATAAAACATACGAAACCACCTGAAACGTTCACGGCCACAGAGAAAAGCTCCATCCCGTCTCTTCATCTTTTCTTTCACTCGTTTGTCCGTCTCACTTCTCTCCGTCTTTCCCCAGCTCGTTCTTTTCAAAGGTTCGACTCGACCAGGATCCAAACAACTGTTCACGTCTTCGTGTGGAGGACGAACGAGTCGTCTCCGAACCAAAGGAAGCTCTGACCGACCTTCAACCTGCGATAGATCCCAGTCAGTGCTGCTCGGGCCGAGCTCAGGCAGCAGGTTTCTGCCTCTAACACTGAGCTCAGATCAGAGGAAACACTGATAATCATCTGTGACACATCACAGCCGCAGCTCCAGATACGAAGGGTCTCACTCCAACAACGTCTCCTTCAGGAGGAAAGCACGGCCGTGTGGTAGATGTTGGAACAGCACCGATGATTAAATCCTACAAAATGTCACTGCTTCGTATCAGAGTTATATATATACACAGTATATTGTACCAGGCTCAAGCTGCTGCTTTTATTTTGGAATGAAACTAAGATAAATCTTTGAGTTTGGGCTTTTTAAAAACTGCCTGAAGAGAAAAGAGGAGTTAAAGTCGCTGGTTGAATCGTGGATGTAAAAGAACGGACAAAGTCTGAAGGACGAGAGTTTGTACAGTTAATTCAGGAGCCGAACAGTTTCCTGCCTCATGTTGTTCGATATCACAAAGTGCTAATACGCAGCAACACTAGGCTGAAGATGCTTCATGAAATTAAGTAAATACAAATGGGAGCTGGGAGATGCTGAAGCAGTTTGTTATTTAAATCTTGTTCCCTCCCACGGGTCTATTTTTAGAAAATCTGGGAAATAAGAGAAGATTCTAATTCAACATTCGAGAACCGTTTCACCAGAACCTCTGACAGTTGAAGATACTCGCTGACGAAAACTAAAATTTAAAATCTTTCACACGAGCTACTTCACAGGAATAAGAAATCAGAGCCGAACATTTGCACCGTTCCAAGAATCACGTCGGTCGCCACGAGCTCCGTGGATCATCGGACGTGGACGACTGTCGCTGGCTTTTTGTTCGTGAGTCTCTTTGCTGAGTGTGAAATCAAAGTGGAGCGATCGCCTCATGTCCACACGTGACACTGAGCTGCTTGTTGAAGTCACTTCTGCTTATTTACGTTTAAAAAGCAAAGACTGAGCGAAGACGACGCGTGAGACCGAGCAGGTCGTAACCAGCAGCGCAACTAAAACCAAGATATTTCACTGTGAAGGACGAAGCACACATTCTGCATTTCTACCCATTAGTGACCGACGTCTACCGACGGACACGAGAGCAGATGTTGTTAAGAAGTAGAAGCTTCACAGCGAAAACCAGCTTCACTTGCTGAGACTGTTCGTACAGAGCTGAATGTGAGGCTGGAGCATATGTACAAGGTGAGAAGGTGAATGACTCAGACACATCAGCGTCACTGGAAACTCAAAGCTGCTGTTGTTCTGGTTGAATTAAGTCGTTTTTTTAGTTTCAGGAAACAAAGTGCAGCAAAGCGCGTGGCGCCGGCGGGTCGCGCTCGGGAGCTCGGTGGCTTCACCAGAACGTTCCGGTTTGGAGGAAGAAGAGTTTTACGTTTCTTTACCTCAAAGTCCAAATGGTCGTTTTGCTGCAGTTGGTTTTCCTGACACCTGCTGGTCTGAACAGGAAGCTGGAGGACAGATTGTGGTCGTTGCTTTTTCAGCATTTTATAATTTTGCATTGTGCGTCGTGTGGAGCCGCGCGTGTGTGTGTGTGTCGCTGATGTTCAGTACACACACAGGTCTGGAAACTTCATCTCGTACACGGGGACGGACTGGTGCTGGGTGTGTCCCGCTGAGATGGAAACCACTCCGGACGGGCTGGGAGGAGGTCTGAGGAGGAGGAGGAGGAGGAGGAGGAGGAGGGACATGTCAAATCGGGTTTTTACGTGATGAAGATTACATTAAAGTGGAATTTGACCGAGCTATACAAGTGGAGAGGTTCAGAATCATAACTCTTTATTATCAGGTCAAATCGAGTAGGTCAGCGCAGAGCCCCGTCGGTTTATTGTTCCCTGAACCGTGTAATGTTTAGATTCTGTTATTTGGGCAAATGCTTTAAAAGTAATATGAATAAAAACACAGATTGAAGACGAATAGACGAGAGAAATAGAAAATAGCACGAAAACATCAAAGTTCAGATGAACAACAACAAAGATAACAATCCAAACTCCACAGATAATATTGGACTGAGATTAAGCACAAGTTTTTACAAACTTACCGAATTGTGAGTTCGAAGATCTGAGCCAGCCGGTCGTGCAACAAGTTCGCCTGAGGAGATAAACCAACCAGAGTGGGCGAGGTTTCACGACACTAAAGGAAAAAGCTGTTTGATGCCGAGGACTTTCTTTACCTTGGACTCGCAGTGAGCGGCGATCTCCTCAAACGGAGCTTTCTGGAACTTCTCTATCACCTGACGTCTCTTCTCCCGCTCCTGCTCCTCCACAGCGGTGGTATCTGGACACAGACGATTATGTGTCAGGCACGTTTCTTCCACCTTTCTCTGGCTATGTGACATTTAGCTTCAATCACAGGTTGAATCCTGTGTGTCTGTGGTAACGCTTCATTTCTGTCAAGTTATAAAATCAACATCTTGCTAATTTTACATCTAAATCTCGGTTCTCTTCCTGTAAAACACTCATTCAGCGTCCAATCACAGAGCTTCCTGGAACACAGGACATAACATACGAGCCGTGAGAGACGTTTCTATCGTATTCTTGACTCGGGACATCACGCGTGTCTTTTGTGTCCAGGGAGACACTTCGGTGAGGAGAGGCCTGACATCTTTAGAAAAACAAACTTGTCTGTGTTCTCACCGATGGCCTTCTTCAGAGTCTCGAACGTGATCTCCTCAGCCAGCTGAGACTGCAGAGGGATAAGAACACAGACACATGATCACATGACAGCATCGGATCGATACTGGTGTTTTAAAGCCTTGTGTGCACGTCAGTGTTTTCTGTCCTCGAGGCAGAGACCAACACTTTTACTAGGAGTCAGGAACACGTCAGGAACACGTCAGGGACACGTCAGGAACACGTCAGGAACACGTCAGGACTTAACTTGTGTGAGTTTGAAAGAGCAGGACGTTCCTCCGCAGTAAAACTACACTGACCTTGTCTGGAAGGCTGTTGGACATGATGTCCACTTGGAGGGAGACTGTGTCCACCAAACTCTTCCTCCTGGAGAGACGGTCTTCATCTGCAGAGAGACACAGGGACACAGGGACAGTTCAACCCCAGACTCACAGCAGCTGTTTAAACTAAACCACACAGGAGGAACAATCCCGTCTTTCTTCATCCGTCTGCAGCATCAGAGCTGAAAACTAACATCACAGTTTCTGCCACCAGGGGGCGATCAACAATCCCTTTAGGAGACACAATGTCGTCCGTCTTTATCTAAAGTCTCTTGCTCCACAACAAACAGCTGCTGGGATTCTGTCTCCTCATCGTGTTGGTTTCTTTAAACTGTGAAGAAAACGTTTCTCTTTTTCTCCGATAAGTTTCAACGTGAAGGTTTTTTGGGTTGGTGCCGTCACATCACCCATGTTTTCATTTTTACATTATGAGCACTTGATAACAATAAATCTGAAACACCACACAACAGCTGAGAGAGTCTGCTGTGATGCATTATGAAGTAGAACAATAAGTTCTGCATTCAACCACCAGTGAAAAAGAAAGAAGGACAGGAGCTACAGGGTGGACCCGAGGACCAGCGGCGCTCAGGTCGTCTGACGAGCGTCGGAGGAGCAGCGGAGGTGTGAAAACAGAGAGAACTCAGAAACAGAAACAGCAGCACTTCATAACTGTTGTTTGCATGAGTCACAGTGACCAGGTGTGACTCAGCTGCCAGACTCCAGGCCTTAATGAGCAAACGGATCTGTGGAGAAAGGTTAGAGACCCAGACACAGCTCCTACATCTGACTCACTCTATTATCTAAAACACTAAACCAGAAGCGTCTCTTATCTTAAGAGCGCTGATGTGACGAGGAGCCGACAGAGGAAGTCTGAATCCAAAAGGAAACACGCGATGGAGCGTTTACTCCGGTGTGTTGTAAAGGTTTTGTAAAAGGGAAAGAACACAGAAGCTCCAGAAACACCTGGATTTATGAGACTCTCCGCTCGGTGTGGTGACTGACACGCCCCCGAACAAAGCAGGTCAAGCTGGGACCAGACGACAGGAGTTCTACGGTCCTGACTGGTTCTGGGACCGGCTCGTGTCCCACACCAGAGGAGAGTCTTCTCAGACACTCTCCAGACAAACATCAGACATGTTTAGGGACCAATCTGATGATTGTGAGTAATTTGGTGCAGATCCAATAGAAACTCAGCTCGAGTGAATTTAAATGTGGAGACTGTTTTAAACTGGTTCCAGTGTAAACAACCTGCCCAGACATTTATATATATATAAAAGAAAATGTTTACATCAACACTTTGCATGACAACAAACACAAACTACTACAATACACATAATCTACATAGTTTCATGTACTCACCAGAAAATGTCCAAAAGAAACGCAGGCAAAATAATTAGTAAAAAAGGTTTAAACCGCTTGTTTTTAATAAATCATGTCTGCAGCTACACAAACGAACCATCACTGGAAACTACAAGAAAAACTACAAATCTACAACAATTTATCTGAAGCTGCTGAATCGACCGAGGCTGTGGACGTGTTTGTCTGTCGGGTCCCGAAGACGTTTATCTCTACGGGTCAAATCCCACAGGACAAAGAAGAAGCAGGAGTTCTGCAGCCACACGGGTCTACAGACCAGTGACTCTGTACTGGTCTCAAAGGGTTTGTGGCAAACTTAAAAATGTTATATTCAGTTTTTAAAGGAATGCAGCATGAGAATAAACTGCACGTTTCATCCTCGTCAAAATAAAGGTTGCCAGGTTTTAGCTCCTGGTGCCAATGAGAGGAAACAGATTTAGAGCTGAGCCCGACGACAGCAGGTAGCTGACGTCCTACTCTAAACGTCCTACTCTACACGTCCTACTCTACACGTCCTACTCTACACGTTTACCTCTGGACGTCTGCTTGCACCTGTTGAGGATTTTTCCTACTGTGTAGAGAACTGAGTCAGACGGGAGCACGGCCGGGGGAAGAAAGCAGAAGCACAAACAGAAGAAGTCAGTGAACAGACAGTTTTCTGTTCATCGCTTGAGTCGATGAAAGTTAATGTTCTACCATATTAATGCTCTTAATTCATCCCTTACTCGCAGGGAAGGAAATACCTCTGTAAGTGTTGGTGGATTTCAAAGAGAGATTTTTGAAATAATGAAACTGAGTCTTGAGGATTAACTGTTCGTCGAGAAGAAACTATTTTTGAAATATGTGAAATATGTGAAATATCGACGTTGACGGTGACAACCTTCAGTGTAATAAAGCTGATCACACAATAGGTTTTTTTAAAGTTCATTTCCTGTTCGCTGAACTCCGTAAGCTGTTAATCCTTCAAAGCCCTTTTGGCTGAATCTCACAGGGAGCGCCGACAGTTTGAAAAGAAATAAAAAAGTACAAGAGCACAAGAGCGTCCGTGTTAAATCCTGTAATCTGACTTTAATTTAAACTCTGAAATGCTTGATTATATTTTTGAAGATGTATAAAAATGTAGCACATATTCTTTACTCTGCTTGTTCCTGTTTGATTTAGAACATTTACAGTTACTGAAATATTCAAACATAAGGTCCAGTGTTTTCTTATGGCTGCACTTTTACACTGAAGCTGAACCTCAGGTGTGAAAGGTTCCTCGGAGCAGAAGAGGAGTTCTGGGTCTGGATCAAACTGAACCAGGTTCTGTTCCAGAGGGAAAACACTTTGTTGGAGAGTTTGGACTTTTCGACCAATCACAGGAAGTAGAGACAGAATTAAACAGTAGAAGAAGAAGAGGAAGAAGAAGAAGAAGAAGAAGCTGCAGTTGTCAGACACACGCCGTCTACAAACCAATCAGAGTCAAGTACAGGTAGACTCCTCCCACACAGGACGTACGTATGACAGACAAAGTTCTTTAGTCCCTAAATTAAAACGTGAAACCAAAACTTCAGGTGTGAAATCGTTCAAATATTGTAGTAAATTCATAATGTTTGAGAGAAAATGAGCCAATGAGAAGTTCTACTCATTTAAACTATCATGAAATATTTTCATATTCTGGTGAGAAATGATTTTAAGAAAAGAGGACAAGTTGTTTTCAGGTTATTTCTTCAGATCTTTGTTTAACTCAGAACTAGAATGTGATGGTGAAACGTGGATTAGAGTTTAGAGCCTGTGAAGGTGTGTGACCGGTCGTACCTGTGACCTGGGGAACGTAGGGGATGGACAGTCGCTCTGCGTTGTACCCTGGTCCTGCCAGACACTCGGCCATGTCCGACACCTGGAAGTACAAGAGTCTGTCGTCCTTGTCCAGAGATTCAGGGAGTCTGAGGAGGAGAGGGACGAAAACATGATTCACTTCCTCTTCACACACTCTTTGTGAGGAGCTCAGATCTGGACTCTCTAAACCACTCGGGTCCTCGTTCAGTAAATCCCTTCAGACCGGGGGTTGCCTGCGTTTCCACCTCTGTCTTTAGCAAAGCTTCATATTGAGCTGAATTACTGAGCTTTTATTTTGGAAAAGTTGTGTCGGTTGTTGAACAGACTCTGAAACAGTCGACATGTATGAAAAAAATCGAATTATCTCAGTAAATCATTCAAACTCATGTAAAAACCGCACAGGACAAGAGAACAGAACATTACACACAGACGAGCGGGGCTGAGCCGGTGATGATGACGAAGGTCGTTCTCTGAAGATGATTTATGATCTGTACGTGAGCACCTTTCAAAATGGATTCTGTGGTTAAACCACAAACACGAGACGTCAGGGATGAGCAGAAGGATCCGAACAGTTTCATCTCGCCTGTGGCTTTAAGACGACAGGTTGTCACAGGACTTATTTAGTCTTTTTCTCTTAATTTGAAGAACTCAGTCTGTAGAAGTCTCCCCTCAGGCAGAACCCTCCATCAGAGGCACTTGTGTTTCACAGGGAAACACGAGAACTACAACACAACTCGAGAACGTTGGGAGGAAGTTGAACAAACGAGACTCGGGGGTTTGCTGAGACGTCGGAGAAACAACAGAAATGTCTGTGCAACTTGACAGAATAACAAACGGCTTTTATACATGAGAGGAGAATATAACGTATATACCTCTCTGACGGTTTTAACTGTAAACCAGCAAGAAACAATGATCAACCTTTAATTATTTTGATGGCCACAGTTTGTGGGGTTCTCAGGTAGTAATGGTTGCAAAGTCCATTATTCTTGAACCTGAAGTCCCCCAATCAGATGGAGTCCCTCGTGGTGTATACTCACAGACACTTGTCTCTGAAGATATGCTCTGGGAGCAGGTACGGAGCGTCCATGTTCCTCAACTCGACGACCTGGACACAAAGAATCACGTCAGTTTGAAACGGCCGCGACACAAAGAACGACAATAACCACAGAACAAGCTTTAACGGCCACAAACAGCTGAGTGTATCAGCAGCGTATTAATACAACTTTAAGGCCCTAATGTCTAAGTTACTCATTAATAACTGTTAATGAAGTATTAAGAGTATTCACGAGTCACAACATCAACATGTGGACGTTACTGTCTCGAGAGACGTTTTCAGACATGAACTTCGTGGACTATGTGGAAATGCTGTGACGATGATATCAGGTCCAGCGGATGTCCCACCTTGCTGACGTGCTGACAGAACGGCGGGTTGGCGATCATCTGGCTCAGGAAGTTGAGATACGCCGCCACCAGCGCCATGACGCCGCAGCGAATGAACATTGGCATGTTCTCCTCGTTGGCCAGAACCATGTCCTGCAGAAACAACAGAGACAATAATGAGAAAACCTCTAGTGCACGAATAAGAGCTTTTTAAATTGTGCTATTCACACTGTTCATCAGTGGAGATGGTCCAGACCAATGGTTCAGGGCGCATGAGAAGAACATTTTATGTATTTATGACTCTTTTGTATTTGTACTTATTGTAAAACAGTATTAACATCAACCTTTATAACGGGACAGGAGACGAAGCGCAGAGAACATTTGATCTTAGTAAACGGTAAAAGTTTGTATTCAGTCTTTGGAGAAACTACAATTCAGTGAAAAGATTCATTCCCGTGCACGTTCAACAAACTGTTATACACGCGTGTTGTTTTTCAAATGTATCACACATGTATGATTTTATTCTCAGGAACATTTAAGTCTTATTTCATCTTATCAAGTCAGAAAATGTTTTCTATTGTCAAAACTAAAATGAAGCTTGAGTTAAATTATTTGATTTACTGTACCACTGTTTTTGTGCTTCTTTTGTTTTTACAGAAATAACTTTAAATGGAAGATTTTGGGCCGGGAGCCTTTAAGCGATTAGTTAAATTAGTTATTAGTTAAATAAACTGAAAGACCATAAAAGTGCCTGAACATGATTCTAATGAACAATCTACCACAGACACACATTACACACATGCAGCGCTTCATATTCAGCCCTACAAGCTCGCTGTGTCACCCCGGGGTCGTTACCCTGGCAACGACCTTTGTACTGAAAGTGTGAAAACACAATCAAATGACGGAGAGTCCCCCGCAACCTCGGAGGATCCAGAGGAAATCTCCCTGCAACCCTGGAAACCCTGCGCACGGATTAAGACAAATATTGTGATGCCAGTGAAATGATGTTTGTGTACTGTGGTGTGTGTGTGTGTGTGTGTGTGTGTGTGTGTGTGTGTGTGTGTGTGTGTGTGTTCACATAACAACATCTGTCGCTTTCTGGAACTTGTAAGACTCCAAAGGGTTGAAGAAGATCCCAGTGCCGATAAACAAGCTACACAAGTATCTCCATGTGTGAGTGTGTTTGTTTTGTGTGTCCAACCCTTGGACGATAAGAACCTCAGGGTGACACACAAACAGCAGGTCCAGTAGGTGTGTTGCGGCCTCTTCTTCACACCTCTTCTATTGGGCGTCCTCCTCTCTAATGACGTTAAGGACTCGGCTGCTGGCGACGACCGGAGTGCGTCACCTGACACCAGGACTACGCCATCGTCTCATGATACTTGAGATTTAAGCACCGTGAAGACGAACAACATTTACACCTGATATCTAACTGTGTTTTCTTTGATCGGATAAAAGACGGAGCTCGACCACATGACAGCTCAGGTGGAAATAAGACCCACATCATTTTTTTGAAACAACAGTGGGTTGGACACACCTTCAGCCGAGGAGGATGATGTTTAAACGACTGAAAGCTCCAGGTGAGACGCGCTTTCCAAGATCTGCATCGCCCAAAGCTTGGGTTTTTAGGTTCGTTGATGTTTTAATGATTCGGACAACAGCACTGCAAACTTTAAAAGCTTCTCATCGCTAAAAGAGCACAAACTGAATCAGCCTCACCTGCAGAGCGATGGCGAGGCGGATGAGGTCGATGACCACCTCCTCGTTGGCCAGCTCAATGGTCAGAATGGCCAGGGTGGTGAAGAGCAGCTCAAAGTTTTTCTGCACGTTGTCCTCTTCCTTGCAGCCCAGGTAGATGTGACGGTAGAGCTGCTGGCCGTGCTGGACATCAGAGAGGAAGAGGAGGACACATTTAAGAGAGGACACATAGAGAGGGAGGAAACCAACGAGAAAGATACGATTCTTCAGATCCACGAGTCGATTATTCGATTTTATTTTAGCTCCGACACGATCAAGTCTTGATTTGTAAAGGTCAAAATATGTCCACACTGTAATGGAACCAAGAAAAATGTATTTGGGCCAATTACAAGGGAAATGAATCTGAGAATAACGTCAGTATTTACAAGAATAAAGTCGTAACTTTACAAGAATAAAGCCAGAATTGTAAAAAACTAAAGTCATAAGCTCGTCGTGTTAATCTGCTTCTTGTTAAATGATCACTGGCGAGCGTGTTCGTCTGACTGTGTTCTTCCCTCTTCGTTCGTCTGATCAGCTTCACACTTGTCATGTGTGTTGTTCAGGGTCCAGTAAAGTTCAGTGTTGAATTTGGTGCAATTTGGACACGTGATCTGTTCAATATGAATAAACTTTGAGTAAACAGGTGACTGGTGCTCTGTAGCAACGTTGTGGATCTCGACGACTGATTCTCCGGGTTCAGGTTCTGAGCACCGAGTCCAGCAGCGGCTCTTTATTTGCTGTGGCTCAGTTACTGAAGGTCACTTCTTCAGTTTGAGAAAGAAAATGTGGAACCAGCGTCACCACGGGTCGAACAAACACTCTGAGTTCAAACAGAGGTTCAGAACAGACACGTAACTGAAAAGGCAGCAGTGCCGTGAAACTGAGAAAATAAATCACATTCATTCTGATTCGGTCTAAAAATAAACCGTCCTTGTCTGAGGCGTCGGTCTTTATAAAATAAATGTGAAAGCAGAATCTCATAACCAAGGCCCGTGACGTCCATTCACCACTGATGAAGACAATGAATCACCTGTAACGAGCCCTGGCAGCAGAGAAGAGCCGGTGCTCTGAGCGCTGGTGATGATGTTGGTAAAGTGAAGGGAGGAAACATCCAGTGACATTTTCAGCCCAGTGGTTGTTCTGTCGGGTGCGAGACATGCGGGTAAAGGTCGCAGCTCAAGTGTGATCCACAGGTGAACAACTTAAACTCTTGAGCTCTTTTTGGAAATGCCACGTGCTGACAGTGACCGGGCTTCTGCTGTCAGGGTCAACACGCTCCCAGACCTCAGAGGAGAATCTCATGGATTGAAATATCGTTTTTTAATCGTTTCATTAACACAAGCATGAGTTGCAGTGTCTCATCTTTGTATTTTTAGGGGGCGCTGTTGTAACAGTTACCTCGTGTTACTTTAACGCTGACCCCGCCTCCTCTCTCACATTAACACGACTCGATTGACAGTTCTGCAAAGTGAATGAGCGACGTTTCATTTGTGAGACGAGTGTAGAAGCTGCAGAAGAGGGAACAGGATTCTCTACCTTCTTCATGAAGGCCACGTCCTGCTTGGAAATCTTTTCTCTTTTAATCTTCAAGGCTGCAACATTAGGAATGATTCTGAAACAGAGACACAAAATCAAATCTACACCACGTATTCAAAACCAGAGTTATTATTATAATTATTAGTTCAAAACCAGCATCGCAGCCACGGACACTTTCTCACTTCTTTCTCAAATCCATTGTGCTTATAGTTGACACTGTTCTGAAGCCCTGACAGTACGATGGGGGAACTTTGTACCTGATGCCGCGTAGCTTGGCCCGGTTGTCATGGCGATCGATGATGTTGTGCAGGATCTCGAGCACCAGCTGCCTCAGCTCGCTGTCCTCCATCAGGGAGATGGAGAAGAGCGGCTCGAGGAAGGGGGGAGGCAAAGCAGCCGCCATGGACTTGGACTTGAAGCCCGAGGTCACCTGAGGCGGAGGGAGACAGGGGGAGAGGGGGGGTGAGCCAACCGATCATAGCGTGGTGTGATTAATTCACAGGCGGCGGCGCTGGGAACACGGCATCAACAGAGCTGAAAGGTTACGTTCACAAGCAGCTGAAACTGTCCCAACGTTGACCTTTATGGTACGTGAGTCTGAGACGAGGATTTATGACCAGTGTGAACAGCTGTTGGGGGGGGGGTTTGAGTGCTTTAAAAGAGGAAGGTGGCGAATTCATCTCCAGTGTATTCCACCTAATACATGAGGTACAAACACAAAGGTTCCCTCTCTCTAGTTGTGTTCACACCTCCGAGACAAAGAGACTGAACCAGCGAGTGATTCAGCTTCAGCCTCCACCACGACTGTCCTCACACATCTGGGTTTTACCCCCGAGAGACTGCACGCACGCACGCTCGCACGCGCACGCACGCACACCACACACACACACACACACACACACACACACACACACACACACACACACACACACACACACACACACACACACACACACACACACACACACACACACACACACACACACACACACACGCGCACGCACTGCCCCATCTTCAGCTGCATGACAATATAAATACTTTGACCTTTCACCTTTCCTCCAGCTGCACTAAGAAGCCAGGTGGTGGCGAGGAGGGGAGCGAGCCGAGGGGAGGACAGGAGGACGCCGTAATAAGTCGCAGTGTGAGCGTGCACGAAACTCTGCACAAGGATGCTGCAGGAAAACAAGCGCACGTGTGTGTGGCATTGACACCCGTGCACGTGTGTGAGTGCCACCTGCGCCTCGTCGCCTCAGTTTCTTACTGAAGCAGATAATTAAAGAGGAGGAGACGTCTTCATGACGCCTTCAAGTGTTGACGACGAAAAACATATTGAAAACAATAATTGAGACGAACAGGAAGTCAAACAGTGTTTGACATGATTGTAAACAAGTCAAATAAGATTTCATTACACACAGCAGCAGTTGATTGGCTCATTATATTTTCTACTTTATTAATGAAATGATGCTAGTTTTATTATTTACTGTTGTCTTGATAAATGACAAGATTTCTCTTTTCCTCCGTTTCTTTCCTGCTTTAAAAAGTGCTGAATAAATAAAGTTTATCATTATTATCATTATTATTTGTATTGTTGTTAAAGAAACCTGGGTTAGTGTGTAGTTGGGTTTGTAAAATTCTTTGGTTTATTTGCTGCAACAATCAGGAAAATTAAAAACTTGTCTTCCTCCTCCTCAGAAGGAAAGGTTTGATTGACAGTATTTACAGAAGCACTCACCATGATGAGGGAGCTGAGCAGCATGGCCTGGATCCTCTTGGTGCCCTGGTGCCTGGAGACGAGAAACACAGTGAGTCACTTCCCCTCTCTGCATCCTGAGGCTAGTGTCACGCTTCAGCTCGAAGCCCGGCTCTCGCACTTAGAAACTCTGCTTGTGCTTCAGCTCTGCTCCTCGCGCTCTCGCTGCTTCTGTGCACCTGGGAAACGTCTGTGAGAACTCGCCCACCTACTGGTTTTGGTTACTTTTGCTGTTATTTAATTCAATACTTGATTTTGCCTCCATATTCACCAGAGAGCTGCTGGACTCCTGCTCCATGGAGGAGTCGCAGTTTGTCCTTTAAGCAAATGGACAGGAAGCCTGAGTGGTTATAGAGCCGTCGAGGGCAGGAACCTTGTTCAAGTTACCACCCGTACGGGACACTCAGAGACATAAAACAAACACACCCACAGCTGACAAGCTGCAGAGACACATGACCTGAAGAGGAGACAGAAGAGAGGAGGAGGGACAGGAGGATGGAGGGAGAGGAGGAGGGACAGGAGGATGGAGAAGAGACAGGAGAAGAGGAGGAAGGAGAAGAGGAGGGAGAAGAGGAAGGAGAAGAGGAGGAGGGAGAAGAGGAGGAAGAAGAGGAGGGAGAAGAGGAAGAAGAAGAGGAGGGACAGGAGGATGGAGAAGAGGAAGGAGAAGAGGAGGAGGGAGAAGAGGAGGGAGAAGAGGAGGACAGTGTTTCGTTTGATTCAGGATTATCTGCTCCTGAACCCCTGAGGTCTGAGGGATTAGCTTGTTTTTCTTTTCTTTCCTTTTTTTAGGACGGAGATCTGGATTCACCGCGGGCGTCCAGGAGGTGAAGTGAGGACAGATTAAGACACAATTCACTGGATGAGAAGAGGAGAGTGCGTGTGTGTGTGTGTGTGTGTGTGTGTGTGTGTGTGTGTGTGTGTGTGTGTGTGTGTGTGTGTGTGTGTGTGTGTGATCATCTCAGCCGACAGCGTCATCATTAACCACGTGAATACTTGTCAGATGTTTTGGCTTCACATCTGGGAGCCGTCGTGTCGCCCATCTTTATTCACAGGGGACGAGGAGCCGACATCTGTGGCTAACAAACGTGTGGACTCACCCAATCTTGACGGTGTCCAGGGTGTGGCAGGGGGTTCCGTACACCGGCACTTTGCCCATGATGAACATCATGACCTCAGCTCGCTGGTAATCTGGAAGGTTCCCACCGAAGAAGCCTGCGAGGAGGAGAGACGAGTGACGAGTCAGCACTCGAGTTAAAACACAGTGTAGAGCTGGACCGATCCTTTAACAAGAAAAGTCTGCTGCACCGATGGTCTGGATGATGGCGTTCTGGACGATTCGCTCCTCGCTCTCTTTGCCGCGGCCGGACGAGACGCTGATGCTGGAGTTCCTCCTCGAGCTCTCGCCCAGCTCGAAGTCCACGCTCATCCGCAGGTGTTTGAGCAGAGTGTTGAACACCTCCAGCACCGTGGGACCTGCAGTCACACACACACACACATAGATATCAGTCCTCTAAACATGGCGGGTGGTTTTCATCTGGGAAATCAACAGAAATGTTGAAAGAAATCTCACAATGTTAAAGAAACTGAACAGAAAATTGGATCCACACAAAAATGTAACTCCTCCCAATACTGCATCCTGTCACCAAGTTCCGTGTAAATCCGTCCAGTGGTTTTTGCCTAATCCTGCTAAATGATAGACAAACTAAAAACAAGGATTCCTGGATCTTCCCGTTAATCCGGATCTGCTCCAAAAGGTAAATGTCTTGTTCCCTGTCTCCCACAACCCGTCCGCAAGACTGGAAATCAGTTGAGTAGTTTTTTATTAATCCTGCCGAACTTCAACAAAACATAACCTCCATGGCGGAGATTTAAAAATGTAAATCTAAAACCACTTCAGTCTTGTTCCATCGGAAAGTAAACTGGCTCGTCCGTTTCCTGTGTTGATTCCTTCACATTGTGACATGAGGACTTCTACAACTACACAACATCACTGTGCTACTCTACAACATCAACACTCAGATACAACACCACAACTGATCTGAATCCAACATGTTCAGACTCACTACTCTTGTGACACTGCGAACTGGGTGAAAACTCCTGTACGATGTGGTCGGCTCTGGTTTGTCTGCTCAGCTGCTTCATCACGGATATGAATGATTTGAAGTAAATATCAAACACACCTTCCAACACAATGCATCTCGTGTCCAAATCAAAATGTACATTTTCCTTCTTTAACCAAAGCTCCTCGTGCTTCACATTATTTACATGAAGTATCTTTCACAAAGGCTTTGAAGGAAAACAACATTTTATAATTTATTTCTTGATTTTATTACCAGGTTTTTAATATTTCTGACATTAAAACAGAACACGCTGTGTTCCTGGTTAATGCCGAGCGTCCACCTGGTCGGTGAGTGTCTGCACAAACTGTTCTCTACTGAATATTCAGCTTGCATCTAAACACATCGTCATACTGTACCGAGCCACAGATTGGGAGGAGTCGTGTTTTCACTTTCAAAGGTGAAATCACTTCTTTTGGACTCTGGAGTCATTCCTGTTCAAAAAGAAAGACGTTTGTTTGCCCCGGCGAAGGCAGTGAAACACACAGGCTGTTGGAAATAAGTACAAATAAAAATCTGATTCAATAAACTCAAGAAAATGTAGTTTCCTCAAATGGCAGATTATCCAATTAAAACCATATCTGAACACAACTTGATGCAAACTTTATTTCTCGGAAACTGAAGCTGATATTTCAGAGGCTGAGATATAAAAGTTTCATTAGACGTTGAGTTTCATCAGGTTTGTTTTTCACAGGGTGAATAAAAGAGTCATTCTTGTGAGAGTAGCTTGTGTTTTTCATCGTGTGAATCTTCCTCTGCAGGTGTTTGTGTTAACGCTTTGTTCACATTGTGAGACACTTTCTCCAGTGTTGTGAAACTTAGACTTTGCAGCTGCATTTTGAAATATTATTTTAACGTTGTTGTGTCATAATAAAGTCTGCGTCCTCCCAAAAAACTAAATAGAATATTTAAACCTACGATGATATTAAACCGGGAAAAGAAGCGAAAGCCAACATCCGAGGACCATTTCTCAGTTTTGCTTCATAAATGATTAATTGTTTTGTTTTTATTAAGTTAAGGAGTGACGTCATTTCCTCGTCCACCTCCTGAGCCGCCGCTCTGATCCTCACTCACCCACGGAGCCTTTGGCAGCGATGGCCACCGTCTCCAGCAGGACCTGCACGATGCCGGCTCTGACCCGTGGCGTCGTCTTTTTGTGAGCGTCCAGGTGGTTCAGCACCTGATGGATGACGTGGTGGGAGTGCTGCGCCTGGAGGAGCCACACAAAGACACACGTAAATGTTAAATACGGCGGAACAGCCCCGGCGATGACCGACCCGGTGAGATCGGAACGAGGAGGTGTTTGAAACTGAAGTGGTGAAATAAAAGGAGATCTTCTGTGAGCACTGTACCTGGATGGAGTACATGATGATTCTGAAGCAGGAAACTGCAAACTCGTTGGGGTCCCACAGGTTGTGGTTATCCAGGTGACTGAAAACAAGGAATATTCAGGTTTTAACAACACGGAGACATTCATATGTTCACGAGTCGCCGGATGTGAACAGACACGTATTTGATCATCATCACTAATTGTGAAATAGTGTGTTGCCTCTGAGGATAACGAGAGTCGAACGTCTGGCTCCTTGGATGTCGGGGGCTCAAGAGTGCTGGACCCCGTGATCGGATGTTCTCGTCCACGGTGACTCACGAGATCAAAAGCTCCTCCAGCTGCTTGGAGAGGCAGCGGGATCGTTTCCCACTTCAGGAGAAGAGAACGTAAGAGCCGAGAGCCGAGATAGGAGGATTTTCAAGGGCGTAAAACAGGCTGCGGCTGATCCTGGGTTTGTCAGAGGAGGTTTGTACCTGTGACTCCAGTTTCCAGGTCTCACACAGAACAGAGGGCGTCAGGTGACGACTGCAGAACGCTGTGGTTCAGCTCCACCACAGGTTGATCAGTGGCTCTGCATCTTTACCATCAGAACACGGTGCTTTACGGTGTATTTGACTTTAAATGGACCATAATTTACAAAATGAACATGGATGTATATTTGGCATGTTCTTGAATTCTTGGTGCCGTGATCTGTTCCCTCCTTCGTTCCCAACAGATTAAAACCACCTCCACTTCCTGTGAGGAACGCCGGGTAGGGAAATGAATAAACCTCGTCTCGAAAAACTTTACACCCACGAACCAGCCCCGGCAAAGAGCAGCCATTTTAAACAGTCTGCTGAGATCGATGCAAACACGAAATTAGTGTCAGAGAAAGAGGAAGAGAAAAAGGAGATGGATGGAGTCAGAGGGAGGAGAGGAGAAAAGGAGCGACACATTAAAATGAAAAGGGGGAAAGCAGAGGACGGTGATAAGGAGGATTGGGAGCTGGTTTCACCAAAATGACGTCAAACCAAACCCCCAAACCCCCGTTAACCCCAATCCCTGCTATTTATAGACGGAAGACGCTCTCCTCCCCCGCCTCCCCTCGCTGCAGGGGCTTTGCAGGAGGAAACTCAGAAACAGGGACAGACACGAAGCTCCACGACTGTTTAACCCAGAGAGACATTAAAGACGTTAAAGGAAAACGTTCGGTCCTGTGCTGCTGTTGTCGGGTGTTCAGATCTGAACGCTCACACCTTTTCAACACATCCTGTCGGGCGAGGACAACACATTTTAATCAACCATAGTATTTTTGACCATCCAAGGTAGACTCACCTCAAGCTAAGAGATTGGGGAACAATGTCGTATTCTCCTGTAGAAGCTACAAGTCGTATGATATGTGTTTTGTCGTTGGAAGTCAAGGAAACGAACTACACTACCCACAATCCTCAGGTGTACTAGAGACGTCTTTGATCTGTGGACTGCACTGATGAAACCGCTCGGCCCTGTTACGCTGCTGTGGCGTTTCCACATGTGCACAGCGCTCTCACCTCATCAGGTTAAAAAAGAAAGAACTGGTGAAGTCACTGCACATGAAATGTCTCAGGTATAAATGTTAAGATGACAAAACACTGAAGTTTATGTTGTACTCAAAAGGTATTTATGGGTTTCTGAGTGAAGACGCTAGAAACAAACCAAAGTGCACTGTTTTAGTTGAATTTAATTTTATGAGTACAACTAATCTTCACCACATTAGTCAACAAGTTGAAGTAGAACTCATGACCTGCGTTAACGAGAAGATTTTACAGTTGTGTTGTGTTTCTTTAACGTTTCCTGTGCCTGGTGATCGATTGTGTTACAGTGGAAAAGATTGATCGACAGCGACAGAGTGACACAGACGGAGACACTTTAATAAACTCTGCTCGCAAAGACAGACGAGAGGGACGGGAGCAGACGGAGGAGAGGACGAGGAAAGAAGACGACTGCTACGACATAAAACAACTGGAAGACAACAAATCAGACAATGAGCGATATCATCACACGGACGCCTTCTTCTCGCCTCTGGAAATATCTGACAGCCAATCGGCAGCTATGAATAAATAACTGGTTCTGATGCAGTTGGAGGTTTCCTGTCAACAGTTCTAAAGGAAGCAATGCAGACCCACTGCGCTCTCTTAGATTTATACCCTGCACCTTATTTTACCAGAAAATATTAAAAACAGTTTACCTGGTAAAGAGGAAGACGCTTTTTATTAAACCAGAATCAGCCTTTCGATCGCTGTTTTCAAAGCCACCAGACTCCATTTACAAAAGGAATGATTTTACCTCACAGAACAAAGGAGTTGCTGGTTCACTGCTACTTCCACCAATTTGTTGGTTTGTGTTATTGTGCGACTTGCAGCGATGGAAGAGGTTGAGTCCATTTACTTCAGTAGAAGTACCACACAACAACACAAGCAGAGCAGCGGTGCACCACAAGATGAAAACAACTAGATGCTGGTTGTTTCTGGTTCAAAACAAGATCTTACTCTTTTCCAAAAAGGGTTTATTTCAGTTATAATGTTGTCAAAGACTTCCTGTTATTGTTCGTGACAAAAACACTTTTACTTTGTCCCAATCGCTGACTTGGAAATAAAGGAACATTTGGTGAATAAATCCTGGAGTTATTCTTTAATACATGCACGAGAACAAATGGTGTGAAGTGGAAGAAGATTATGTGCTGGACGTCTACGCACCACATGTTAGTGTGTCGACATGTTTAAGTCATTGTATATATATTTTGTATCTAGGACGGGAGCTCGGCTGACGCTACCTGATGAGCCGTGGCCTCAGTGAACGGCCGTTTTAAAGAAAAGAGAAAATAGGGAAGTTGAGCTTGAAACAAACTGACGAGGCTCCGAGGAGATGAGTGTTGGAGGAGAGGGAACAATGATTAAAGCAGCTTCCCTCTTGAGGAGGAGACGGACGTCGAGCAGTCACAGTAATATCATGTCATTAATTGTTAATAGCAGCATTAAGAGGCTCGCAGCAGCGTGATACTGTCATTTAGAACATGACATTCTGACACGACGTTAAACTACAACCAACACTGTGATGTCAAGTCCAGACTCATATGATACATGTACTCAAGAAGTTAAAGGAAGTCAATGAGAGGCGTGTTTTCTCATAATAAGACCGTGACCTTCACCTTTGACCTTTGACCACCGTATTCTAATCATTGTCCAAGTGAGAGGAACAGACGGACTCAGGATACATCTGTTAAAACCAAGAGAGCGAATGTGAACCTTTGGATTTTCACTTAACGTTAAGTGGCATTTCTGTACAAATACAGAAAGTGTGTGATCATTTACCGTCATGTTAATTTGGGACAAATTGGATATAAATATATTTTCAGCTGCACAGAAGCAAATATCAAAATCTAACCGAACAAATACACAGGAATAGAAAACAGCAGCTCCAGTAATAGATTTAAAAACTAAATCTCCAGTCAGGACAAATCTGTCTGTTTTCCCACTGAGGTCTGTTTAAATTGGTTTAAATCCGATTGGTACCTTTCTGTCAGAAACAAGGTGCTGTACGTACATCACATCGCTCAGCAAACAGGATTCACATCGAGCGGAAACGGCACCGTAAGCTTCAGCTCCTGCAAACAATCAATAGTCCGGCGCCTGAAGGTCTGAGCCACAGCAGACCGACAATTTACCCAACGAGTGTCACAGCAGAGGGACACAAAGTGCAGAGAGAGAAAAGTTCAATTACACAAACTTAAATGACCTTGAAGATTGTCCCAGTCAGTGTCTCTGGATCTTCTCCTGCAGCCTCCTAGTAACATGTCCTCGTGAGTCCATGTGAGGAGACAGCAGGACAATGTGTGGAAGCTTCCCAGAGAGCGAGTGGACGTGTTGACGAGGTTTCTAACACGTGACGGACGTGAAACTGGAAGAACACAAAGATCTCAGGATGAAGAAGAGGAGCCGTACACGTAGAAGACGAAGACGTCCACTTGGAAACACGAGGAGGTTCCAGATCTTCTGGTGATGAGGGCCAACGCCGGTGTGGATGAGCTGTAAACAACAACACTGATCTTTCCACAGCAGAGTTTATACGTCATGTCCGGCCTCGCTGCTCCAGGCTCGCCTGCTGCTCTACAGGCTCCGCCCCTGCTGCTCTACAGGCTCCGCCCCTCGCCTGGACGTTCCCACATGTTCCTGTTTGAACGAGTCGGGACCCGACAACCTGCTGCTGCTGCTTCACCAACACTAACATGTCCAGACAACATTTCACTGAGTTCATGTCTGAAATCAGCTCAGTGATCATTATTGTTATTCAGATTCATGACGCTTCATTCTGTCACACCAGAACACTGACTGACCCAGTGACATCACAATCCCTGGAGCCGACCTGCTGGCAAGACTGAAAACTGCTGAAGAGAGGAAGAGTCGTTTGAACGTGTAAATGAGCTTTTCCTGCTGAAGCTGTGGAGGATGAAGGAGCCAAAGACAAGGCTGCAACAGAGCGGCTCAGCCGAGCGGAAACACACTGGGACAGGGGAACATCCCAGCGGGCCTCGGCCGTTTGCTCCGTAATTGTCCAATTTATGTGAACCGTGCCGAGTGGCGAGGCAGCGCGGCCTATAAGAGCCGTGACGGGGATATTTAATTCCCAGGGGGGAGACGTGGTCACCGGGTGGCGACGGTGCGCTGCGTTCACACGACAGCCGCCCGCGTGATAACAGAGCTCATTTAATTTCCTGTGTGTGCTGGGAGTCTGCGGTGAGGAAGAGGTGTGTGTGTGTGTGTGTGTGTGTGTGTGTGTGTGTGTGTGTGTGTAAGTATGTGCTAGAAAATGAATGAAGGACTTGTAAGAGGATGAGTCCTGAAATTGTCCCTAAACGCACACAAACATCCATGTACACACTCTTCCAGTGTGCACGTGAAATGTTCCTGAAATGCTCTGGAGGTTCTGTATGTGAGAACTTGAATGTCACATTTGACGGGGAGAGGGACGTCTGGAACATCCTGATCAGCTGCCTCTCCCACCAGAAGAAATTAAATGAATCAACCTGTTTAGCCTTTTAAAAAACAAATAACATAAACGTTGCATATTGAAGCCTGCTCTTGCTTTTCCAGGATGAACAACAATGGCTGCAGAGTAAAGAACATGTTCTTGTTGTTTTACTTTTCATCACTTCGTACTCACACTAAGACGGGCCGGACAGCGTTGTTCATGTTGCCATAGGCCGCCCTGCCCAGCAGCTCTCTGAAGCAGCTCTCAGCCAGCGACGCCGGGTTCTCCTCGCCATCCTGACCCGCCCCCGATGGTGTGCCGGGCTGCCCCGCCCTGCAGGAGGAGAGGAGGAGAGTTCAGTATAGGAAGTACAGCTGTGGGAAGCACTTCCTGAACAGCAGCAGTGAAGACAGCTAATCTGAAAACAACCTCCGTCAACAAAATGTTTAAAATTGAAATTACTGAAGAAGCTTCAACAATCAATTCATCATATCACACACAAAAGACACGTGAGAGAGAGAGTGCAGAGCGAAATGACAAAGATAAACCTCCAGGATGTGGAGAGGATGAAGAATGAGGAACTAAAGACGGAGCAGAGGCTGAAGAGAAATCAATCAGAGCAGCTGAAAAAAGGGAGAAATCAAATGAAAGAGTATCGACCAGCCTCAGTCAGATAGGTGTGTGTGTGTGTGTGTGTGTGTGTGTGTGTGTGTGTGTGTGTGTGGCGTCAATCTGTCTACATCAGGAGACACTGTAAAAAAAATAATACGTAGGTACGAAATGTTCTAAATGTCTAATCATCACAGAGAAGATGAGACCAATGAAACAATTATAGAAACGTTATTCATTTACAGGTTCTACCGGATCTTGAAGAGGTTCTTAGGATCCTTCATGGTTTTTGAGTAGTTGATGGGAAGGTTCTAGGAGTTTGGGGTTCTAGTGGTAATTGGGACGGTTCTTTGGATCGTTCAAGGTGTTTTTGTGGTTGATGGGAAGGTTCTCACTTCCTTTACAAGGCTCTAGTGGGAAGTGAGAAGCTTCCCTGGATTGTTCAGAAAGCTTTAGTGGTTGATTGGAAGGTTCTTGAAGTCCTTCAGGAAGTTCTAGGGGTTGTCAAAGGTTTGAGTTGTCATTAAGAAGGTTCTAGTTGAGAAAATATCGTAGTTATTTGTGTGAGAAATCAACTTGACATTGAACATTAACTGAGACGGACACTTCAACGCCTTTAAATGAACAGGATGCTTCATGATCCACCAGAACACAAGAGATGGCTTGTGATGAAATGTGAACAGGAGCTTTCTTTCAGCATTTGAACAAACTATCTGTGCTCTCAATTCGTTTTTCCATTTTTTTACTTCACAGCCGCCCTGTCGATCCTACAGCTCAACATCCAACACAAAACTTATTGTGTTCACGTTTGTCATCTTCTGCACAGCTGCCGAGAATCCACAGGCCTGGCTTGAGACCAGGGCCGCCTCCTGTTATGCTGTATTGATAAAAATAATGCAATTGTAAATCAGCAATAAGCCAGCACGTAGATGGACTGTTGGCAGCCGGGTCTCAGGAGGGAAACTGCAATTACTGTCGGCCCACACAGGCCAGAGGAAATTAAATGCTTGTTGCTTGTTCGAGGCAGCAAAACGAGATAAAAATGAAAATCTCTCCAGTAATAGACGGTGGGTTGGTGCTGTTGAATGAATTGTCCAGAGAAAACTTTGTAAAAGCTGGATATGTTTCCAGATGATTGGCAGCTGAATGTTAAAGCTGGTGCTGAGCAGCGAGACCCGTTTGGATCATAACCACACGTTGTGTTCGGCCACAGGAAACGATGCAGAGTGCAATTACAAGTTTGTTGAATACAATAACGGTGCAGCTATAAATAAAATGCCTCATTGGCTTTCAATGTTTGGCTGCAGTGGAAAAATTAATAACACTCATAAGTTTAGGACTTTTAAAATAAAGTTACACAGTGTTTCACAGACTGGACAAACTGTTTGTTATAATAATAAGAAATGGTCCATTCAATATTCATATAAAATGTAGGTTCTCTCTTAATAAAACCACTTACTTTTCCACAAATCATGAAAAAAACTACATTTTAAATATAATTTTAATAACACATTTTTATTTAAACTTAACATTTTCCCTTTTGTTGGTATCAATGTTCATTACGAATCACTTAATATCAGTAGAATTGTTTTTTTTTTAATCAGAGGTATCATTGTCACTACATTTAGAGACGGCTCCTAAAAGTGAAGCCAAAGCATCTTGATCACCCCCTGGTGGCTGGCTGCAGTATAGATCATACACCCTGCCTCCTCCATGTTAGCAAATGGTACACGGAAGTCGGAAAACAAATAAATAAAAAGATATCCAAGTACACGTCTATATCGTATTAATACATATTTTCGTGAAAGTGAACCGTGTGTGCAGTTTTGATCTAATGTTGTTCTTGTATTGATGAAGAGCAAAAGGGGGGGTGGGGGGGGGGAGACAAAGTGCCGCAGGTCGGAGTTGAACCCACGGCAGACGACCCGCTCCGCCAGGTGAGCGGAGTTAAACGCTTGTTAAGGCGTAAACATCCGGTGGTCGAGGCCGACGCGACGGAGAAAAGTGGCTTCACCAGAGGAGAGTGCGGCTGTGATTGCGTGTAGCTGTGTGTGATTGCAGCCGTGTGAACCAGGCCAGATGACAATGTGATGTGCGCTGCATGATTACAGATCATGATGACTACCCTGCAGTTTGAACTCCCGATGACTGGGCTCGTTTTTCTCCCAGACCTTTTCAGTGAGTCCACGTGGAATGATGCTCAGGATCATCAAATCAACTTCTCTCTGCTCATCAGGGATCCATCTTTGGCAGGTGGGGGGGGGGGCGCTTGATTCACTTTAAGAGATCATTTCAACCTGATGCTGATCCATGGGACTTTAAACCGAGACTCTACTTCACTGGCAGAAATTACAGCATTAGTTATCGATCTAATGAATTAATAATAGAGCTCATGTCTGAGGAATCGCGATTTGGACACGAGATACGTTTCATATTATTAAACTCCATATAAACAGCAGAGTGGCTTGGACTCATCAACACAAGTGATTCTGTCGATCACGACAACGACGACTGGTTCTCCGGTTCAGGTTCTGTGTCGAGTCGAAGGTGAACAGACCTTTGTGCAGCAGCAGATCTTTACTTCAGGTCCTGTGGACCAGGATCACCACAGACACAACAGCCAGGTTCAGAACGGACACGGCACTGGTCTGTTAAACTAGAAGCAGAGTGACCGACTCTCTCACTCTTCTCTGTGCAGGACGGACAGCGACACTCAATTCAATTGCATTTGTATAGCGCCAAATCCTAATATACATGATCTCAAGGCACAGTGAAGGTCAAGACCTCTCAAGCTTCCCTGCGTCAATACGGGCGACGTCACCCAGACATCGAGATGGCGGCTGTGGTCGGATCCCATCCTAGCCCACTCTATTCCTCTGCAGGTGATGAAAAGAAGTTACTCCTTCTTGTGTGGCTTCATGAACAGAGAAGCAAAGAGGAGAAGAAAAACTCAAATGGAGGAATAAAAAAAAAAACAGGGTCCAAAAATAGCTTTTTGTTCACATGGAAACCATCCGAACGAGACAGAGAGGCACGAGGACGCCACGGCGAGACCGAGGAAGAAAGGAGAGGTGGTTATAAAATATTCGGGAGATGAAGAGAGGATGGAAAAGGAGAAAATGAAGAAGGAGAAGTGCAAAAGTGAGGGAAAGACAAGTAACAGAGAAAGAGGAGAGGAGAACGGGACTTTCCTGCTGAAATAAAAAATAAATACTAATAATTAGGATAAGAAACTCTTCTCTAGTGTCTAAAATCTCTTAGAGCAGCTGCCTCTCTGTCCAGATGCAACGCTTGTTGTTTGATGGACTCAAATTATTAAAGAACAATGAATTGATCATAATGTAATACATCTTAGATTGATGTGTGAAATATTAGTTCCTTTCTTGTGGTTCCTTTCGGATGAAATGTGGTGAGGCGAGTGTTAAGCTTCCTGTCCTCGCTGATCTCTGCCATAGCTGCTCTTCTCAGCAACAGGAAGAGAGGATGAGGGAAAACGCAGAGAACTCCTCGGTGTGACATATCACCAGGATTTCCTCCCTCACCTCGACTGCGCGCCTGGATTTGAGGATCGAGTGAACATAATGAGGTTTGAGGTGTGAGGAGCCGCGAGGAGAGCGAGCGCAGTAATTCCCCGGCTCGAGTTCAGCGGAAGGTTTCTCTAGCTGAAGCAGAAGGTCAAAAAATAAAGACGAGCATAAAACAAACAAGAAAAATCAAAACCTAAAGGATGTTTCTGGAAATAAAATACAGGTTTATAAAGTATGTTTGTCTTCCGTACCTCACCCTGTCGTCAGATGTGTTTCCACTGAGCGGATAGAAGTTTAATTCTTCAGGACAAACCGAAACTAAATTCTCCTCATGTTATTTAAACTACAACGACTGCTCTTTACACCAGGAGACAGAGTTTATATTCTCTATCACGAGGACTGGAGGAGCTGGGGATCGAACCACCGGACGACCCACTCTCCCTCCCGAGCTGCGTGTGTGCATCACCTGTCCAGGTCGTCACTGTCCTGCATGTTGAACAGCATGGACGGGATCAGTTTGTCCATGTGCTGCGGCTCCCAGATGATGGCCTGCAGCTCGTCGTTCACCGTCTTCCTCACCACGCCCTGCAGACCTTTGATCCCCGCCACACGGATCCTGTACGAGGGAAAACACACCTCACTCAATAACTCATCTTCAAATATTATCAACTTTATTCTTGTAATCGCCCATATTCTTAAATATGCCCTCAATATGTTGTTGTCGTGAAGAGCCCATAGCAGCCCAGTCAGGCTCCAACAGTTCAGTCTGAAAAGCTCTGGTAGGTGAATAAGAGAATTAAAAACATCTCATTTCACTTGAGCAAAGTGATCTTTCAATCGTCAGGTTGCAGATTTATTTCTAAGAAGAGAAAAGGGAATCGGTCGGGGAGCCTGGCGTCAGACAAACAGAATTCTTCATTGTTTCGAAGACACAGAAAGTCTCTGCCTGCCAGCTGGATTGTTAAGGAGGTATAAATAGCTCGGTTGCGGCCGGCGGCGAGTCTCAGACGAGGCTGTGACACCGCGCAGCACTGGGCGACGCCCACCTTGTGACTCCAGCACCGATCAGCAGAGCATTAAAACAATACCTGGAGACTTCTCTCTCTGCTGCAGGCTGGGAACACCTCCTCACAGTATCACACGTGTCGGTGCAGCAGCTGAGGCCGGAGCGCTCACGTCTTTGTGCGTAGAAACACATCAGTTCTGTCTCCTGTATACGTCTGAGTGTGTGTGTGTGTGTGTGTGTGTGTGTGTGTGTTAGCCGGTTGTTTATTTCTTCTTCCTCTCTCCTGTATTTCATTATTTGTTTGGCTGCCACGGTGGAGACGAATTCCCAAATAGAATCTCTCTGGCGGTTATTGGATCAGGCCCGAGGCGAGGTCACCCGCCCTGCTTTTCATATTATTGCTCATACACTCGCCCGCGTCGCGAGCGGAGACTAAAGACCGAAATAGGAAACGGTGATGTAAGACTCGCTCGGCTCTGATTGGTCCACAGAGGCGGTGTACAGTCGTGTGTATGTGTGTGTTATTATGAGGAAGTCTCACACCACTGGAGAAACAGCTCATAAGTATTTAGTTCGGACATCGGAACTATTTGATTCTGTGGATTTACGAAGCTATGGAGGGAACTGTCGTGAATGTCGATCGGCGTTTACCGCAGCCAATAGCGTCGATGGTAACTAGCAGGTCAACACAGAACATGGACTTCCTGCCACCGCCTCCGATTTAACGGATGAATCGGACAGTGTAGCTCCCTGCGCACCGGTTGCTAACTGGCAGAATTCATCGTCACAGGGAGGAAGTAAAGAATTCCCAAAAAGCTTTCTGATTGGACACCGAATGAGGAAATGGGCCCCGAGCGCAGGATGAGTCATCGAACAGTTTAAAGTGTTGTTTCCACTTTCCACTGTTTCCTGGTCAAAGTTTAAAGGGGTTTTCTTTGTGTCCGTGAGACCACAGTGGTTCTGACCTTTGACCTCTCAGATCTAAGCAGTTTATCCTCGAGTCTAAACATTTTTGCCAAATCTGAAGAAAGTCCCTCGTGTTCATATCATGTTCACAATGGGAACTACCATAAAACATAATTCCTCCGGCCACTGGGTGTTGCTGGTGTGGAGAAAAAACGGACATATGTAGAGCATTGATATTCATGACTGTGAATAATTTGGTTTTGGTTTTGTTGGTGCAGCTTCATGTCGGAGCTCTACTGCCTCTCGGCTGAGTGACCACCCTGAAGCAGCAGAGAAGTGAAGAGCTGAATCTGTCCCACTCCGGTGATCAGGTGAAGAAGTGCACAGTAAGTGGTGGTTAGGCCTGTTAGTGTGTTAGGAGAGAAGCTGCTCTCAGGAGGAGACGAGTCCTCAAGAGCTTCTTCAGGATCTTGAGGATCGGACACTCAGATTCTCCCTGAATCTGTTCTCCAATAAGAAAAATCAGGTGCAGGAACAAGACGGCTAAAGCCCAGAGTGCGACGTTCTCACTTTGCTATATTAATCATTTTGCAGCTGTAATTATCCCAAAGGGACAAATTCAGAGTGTCATGGTGTGTTCTCTCCAGCTCCATGTTAAAGTTCAGGAGGCAGAAACCTCCTCTTTGATGAAGCTGCTCAGATGAACCATCCCTCTGTTCTACTGCCATAGACCTAGACTGCTAGGAAAACTCCCATGATGCACTTCTCTTCCTCTGTCCTCCAGTGAACATGGAATAATACCACAGCAATAAATGAACTGAAACTCGTGTGAACCTCTCGTTCCTCTGCAGGAGCCAGATCTGCCTCGACTACTAAACTATTACAATTATTAGTCTTTTATTCATAATAAACATTATTATCATCATCAGTATTGCTGTTATTTATTGAATGAGCCGTCACTGCTGCTGTTACTAATCATAACTTGAAGCTGACTGATTTATCGGTTGGCCAATTCAGAATTTTACAGAATAAACAATGGAGAGAAGTCGAACATCTATGTTTATATTTTAAGTAAAAGATGTGTTTGTATTCTTATTTCAAGTTCGACATATTTTGTTTCATTTATAGTTATTTATAATAAAGTTTATGGTTAAACTGTAAAATTTCCATTATATTTCTTTGTCACAAGGGTTTGATAACGACAACAGTTACACCCCCCCCCCCACTTCTTCCTGTTAAAAGGATATTTTTCCCTCCTCGATCATTTGCTCGTTGAGCCGTCGTGTTTTCTCTATAATTTTCTAACTTCTTGACCTTACGCTGTAAAGTAGGAATAAGTACGTTGGTGCTTTTTACACAAATAGAAAAATGAGAAGCTGAAGTTCCTGTTTGGAGGCAGAGGACGTTTAAACCTCTGACACAGCGAGCGAGACATTACAGGCAGGTAGGCCCATCTCTCTGTGAATCACTTGAAGGCTTCACATCGTTTCAGCTCAGCCATTCTCCCACACTTCATTTCACCATCCCGTCTTTCACATGCTCATACTTCAGCACTTCAAACGCAGCGAGGCTCTCCTGCAGCGCCGAGTGAGCCATGTGGTCGCAGTGGGAGGGGAAGGCCATGAAATATGGATCAGGAGGAGATATATTTAATTCTGTACTCGCTGGATTTAAGTGGGATGAGACCTGCGCTCGAGGGGATTGTATTACACCCCCCCCACTGGATGTGCTGTCGCTAGGATCCATCGCTGCATTAGGAGATGAGGGTGTTTCTGAACGGTGGACGCAGATGATAATCTCAATAACCAGAAATGATGCGACACCATCAGTATTTCCATAAGTGAAATTTAAAGCCAGTAAATGTGTGTTTTCATTTGACACAGTTTTAAGTGAAGCAGCTGGATTCTCCGACTCGATCACCTGAAGAGAATTAATCAGGGAAACAATCTGCACTGATCCATCAGCTGGTTTCAACTAAACAACGGAATTGAAAAATCTGCTGTTTTGTCGCAGACATATTTACATTAGTTGTGTTTTTCAAATGAAGAAAAGTCAGTGCAGTCAGGGAGAGGACAGCGTCTGCACATGGGATTATTACACAGGAACGACATCTGTAATCAATATGTTGCATTGTATTGAGATCTGAGAATCTTTAAGATAAAACAGGGAGTCAGTGCACGAAGGCTTTATGAACCTTTAACGTCCAAAAAAAGCCCAACTTCAGAGTCAAAGTTGAGTTTTATATCTGTTGGCTGTTGGTTTGAATAAGATTTAAAACAGATCTTAAGAGACGCGTCTCTGCGGGAAGCGTCTCCGTCTTCTTACCTGCTTCTGGTCTCAGGATCATCGTGCGTCGAGTGGCACATGGCACTGAACTGAGACACGAAGAAGTCGTAGCGACGATGGTAGGAGGGCGTGTCCTCCTCAATGTTGGCAAACTTCACAAACTAGGAAGGAGACAGGAAGGAGGAGAAAACATTCATTATAGCGTCCAACATGAGTTCTTATTAACACATTTTGAACATGACCAGCGTGGCTCGATTGAAGTTCACTGATCTGGAAGACAAATCTCTCTCCATAGAAAATCGGGTTCTTGGATCCTTTAATTGCCTTCAGTCATCTGTCCATAGTTTCCCAGTTCCTTCAAAGTGTGTGGAGCTCATTTAAAAAAGGTCTAATCTGTTTTACACCACTAAGAATCGTTGTCATCTTCTCTTAATCTTGTCCGACTGATGCTACTTTAGTATTAGACAAAATATTCAAGTTGAACTATCACAGAGAAATTAGTCGAGCCTTCATCTTGGCAAAGTGTGAGTTTCAGAATCTGTCCTCAATCCACCTCCAACAGTCCACACTGTCGTCCAGCCTCTTCAGGTCACAGCTGCTGAGGCTGCGGAGGGTCTGCGGAGGAACCAGGGCTACAGTGACACTCGCAGCATTTCAGAGTAAAATACTGTCCTACTGTTGCATGGCTCTGAACAGGAAGTGATGGTGACAGTAATCATAACCATTAGAGAGCTCCCTCCTCTTGTTCAGCCTGTAATTTCCTCCCTTCAAACCAGTCTCCTCTGGAGAGGCCTCCTCTCTCCCTGCAGTCAGCTGCGCTCGAGTGGCGTTTTTCGACGCCCCATCACTGTCCACTGCATTAAATTGCCTCTGTATAGTTTGGCATCATTGACAAAAACCCTGATGTTCAACCTGATCCTTCACTTTGCAGCTAACCTCTCGTGGGGATACGGCTGCGATGGGAGGAGGTACGCCGGCAGCTGGCGCCCAGGAGAGCGGCTCCCCCTCAGCGTCCCAGATGTGTTACAGCATCGCAGCAGAGGAGGGAGTCCAGGCGTTAGACTTTCATAAATAATAATTACCAGCTTGTGTTTATGAGGAGCTGAGGGGGAAACTCTGGTCACGACTGTGGGTGTTGAGCGGGGCCCCCCGCCGAATGGATTCAAATAGGTTTTATTTGATCATAAAGCCATATACACATCACACACAGGCAGCTGTTTAAAAATATAACTGCTAAGAAATTACAGCTAATTAAAAAAAAGCTACAAATCTGTTGTAATTCAGTCCGGTCATTTTACCTCTTTAGCCACAAATCATAAGTGATCATATATAAACACACCCCAACAACTTTAAAAGGCATCATTGTGGGTAATTCTGGTTGAACCTGAGGTTTTGCCGTGAAGATGAGACTAATCAAAAAGCGGCCGGCTTCACGCCGCACCGACGCCTCGTGGCAAAGCACTTAGCATTTTTAACAACGAGAAGATGAGAGAGTGAAACGAACTCCAGCACAATTTGTTTTGTTTCCCTCGGGCAGTAAAGAGCTCAATTAAAAAAAAAAGGTGTCATTAAAAAGAAATGGACTTGTTTTACTTATCTGTGCATTCTCATTACATAACAAGAAGTAAAGAGTCAAATCCATTTGCACAGTTGTCGCCTCTTTGGTTGAATTGGTCGTTAGCCATCACTGCTTAGAATAGAAACACCTTTTAAAAGACAAACCAACGCGTCCAATTAACTTGGGTCTGTAAACAGTTTCATGAAAGGTGAGACAACCACGGCGTCCTTAGTCATTAAAAAAGAAAAGAGACACTTTGGTATAAAGATGGATTAAAAGAAATAAGTGGATTATGGGCTGAATATGTTGAGGCTTCGGGCCTTTGGGCGGCCGGTGTTGGGACTGTGACTTCAATCCAGAGACTCGTCTCCAGAGCTTCTCCAGAGTTTGTGTTTCACAGCTGAACAACACAGCAGCAGATCCTCCTCATGGTTCAGGTGAGAGTGGGGGGGGGCAGCCGGGTGCAGCAGACAGAGACAGGAAGTGACGTGTGACCTCTGCTGCAGAGGTCATGTGATCATGTTTACATCACCTGACACCGTCGTCAGCTCTGATCACCACGAACTCTCTTCACATCTTCGTGTCAGCACTTCTTCACCAGAGACATTTGTGTCCCGTGTTAGAAGCTCCTCACCCCCCCACTCACTCAGTGAATCAGTGGAGGATCCTCTGCTGTGTTCACACTGCTCCTGGATTTCTATGGACATTATATCAGGAGGTCAGGAGGAGAAAGCGTCTCACTCAGACATTTGCGTTCACACGTGCACCTCCTCCGGACAGGAGGGTGACACAAAGTTCACAGGAAGTTCGGAGGCAACTCTCACAAATCCTGGCGTCTGCAGTTCATCACAGCAAAGTGTTCTGCTGCTGCTGCCACCTGAGACTCAGGTGATGATGATGGAGATCCACCCGGCCTGTGAACGGTCGGACCGGGAGTTTCCCCTCGCTTCTCGTTTGTGCTGAACGATCATCAAAAATCGTCTCCACAGCCGCAAATCAACACAAGTTGTCTATTCATCATGTTCAAAATCATACTTAGATCAGGCTGTATGGGGTTTTGTTTTCGTCGGCCGCAAGTTACGACGCTGAGTGAAAAGTCGAATCAGATTCACAGACTGTTGATAAAGACGAACGTAGACTTCAGGTCCACAAAGTGAAGCCAATCCTGAAACCTGGTGTGAAGCGGTCCAACGGTTTCAAACTGTCACTGGAAACACAAATTGTTGAGCTCTGTGTCGTTGTTGCTCTGGCGACGCAAACAAACTCGTTAGACGGATAATTACCTCACAGAACAAATACTAGCTACAACGTAAAAAAAACTAAAACGCCTGCATTAAATAGTGCGTCTCAGCTTTGTAACCATCAGGAACTTGAACATGTCTCTCAACCTAAAAGACGGTCTGTACCACTGTCAACAGCCCCCAGCCCCCCACCGGCTCTGCATCCGCTCTCCTTCTCTGTCAGAGTCTAAATACCACACATAAATAATGCAAGAGCCTCAGCATCTAAACCTTCAGCTCTGTTTCCTGCTTAGATGAGATGCCAACAATGGAAAGGACATCAGGCTCAGAGCAGGAGACATGAAGCGAGAGAGAGAGAGAGAGAGAGAGAGAGAGAGAGAGAGAGAGAGAGAGAGAGAGAGAGAGAGAGAGAACTCCGGGTTCATCTTCAGTCGACTTGGAAGGAGAAACCAGGCTGAACTTTGCTGGCGGCACATAGAGGCTTATAATAATTACAGGATACGTTACAGGGCAATTTCTTCTGCCAATGTAAAAGTTAGATTAGGTATTTAACTGCCAACGTCAACCTCTGCTGCAGACGACTGATGTTTCATGTTCTCTTTGTATGATAATGTCAGCTGTCTTCTTCTTCTTCTTCTTCTTCTTCTTCTTCTTCTTCTTCTTCTTCTTCTTCTTCTTCTACTAAGGCTGCATGTTGAACGCCCCTCCCCAAGTGGCATCAATGCAGTTCTCATTCTCTCTCACGTGAATTTGTTACTTGGAATCTGTTGTGTTGAGAGCTCGGAAGGAGGCTGACTTACCGAGTTGGTTCCCAGGACCTGCAGGTCCGGTTCTCTGGACTCCAGCAGTTTGGCGACCATGTGCAGGAAACTCTCCACGAAGGGCTTGATGCTCTGAGAGTGACAGGCCATCAGCAGCTGGTCCAGAGCCTCCATGGCAATGACCACGTACCTGAGAACAAAGGTTTCCACGCTCAGTCACTAAAGGTCTATTTCTTCCTTTGTTTATTTCAAACCTGCACTTTTTATTATCTTATTGTTTTCTGTTTGTTTTACTCATTTTTTATTTGGATGTGAATGCAACACCAGAACCTTGTTTGAGGTGATCCGACCTCAGTCCGGCCCAATACACAAAGTTACATAGAAGTGTTTCTAGTCCAGAACACAGAACCTAACTACTAGATCTGTTGCCTGTGGCATGGACTTTTGGACTTTGGATCTGAGTGACCTGACGAACCCAAATACATGCACATGCCTCTGCGTTGGACGGATGCGTTATGGTTCCATAAAGACACACATGACCCGACGGGAGAGAGGGACAGAGGTTTGTTCTCTGACTGCGAGCTGAGAGCCGAATCAAAAACAGAACCGATCAGAAACATCAGTCCTGACACCTGACGACTGCACGTCCTCTTTTCAGAAACACGTCTCTCGTCTCGTCTTAATCAGCTTCCAGGAGCAGAAAGCACTAAAGGGTTCAGGGAAATGTAACAACTTGAAAATGTCACAGAACACCGCGGTGATTATTCAACGTTTCGTTTAAGAGCTTTATTCACTTTCTGCTTTAAACTGTCTTAACACTTAAGCTGTCATCGTCCCGCTCAAGCTGATCCAACCCTCGACCAGTTAAAGGCACGCTCTGCACTGGATGTGCGAGCGGCACGTGTGCGTGGCAGGTTCGAGTCGCGGGCGCCTCCATTGCAGTTTTTAAATCCACATTGAAACTTGTGAAAGTGCCTTAAACTAAACTATTTGACGAAATCTAAGGTCATCTCTTTTTTATTTTATTATTTTACACATTTCTATATATTTAATTTGTATTCCTTCAACCTTTAAATGTCTTTACCACTTCTATTCTACTCTTTTTAATTGTGTTTTTTGTATTAAAATTATGTATTTTAGTGTTCCGCGTGCAGTTCACAGCAAAACAGACAAACAGGAAGTCTTGCAAGTATTTATGTTTGTGACATATTCGACAGACAGATATTTATATATAATTGCGGTGAAAGATTATTTTCAACGTGTATGTTGCTGTGCACGGTACACAGGGAAAACAGAGCAGACTCTCTGGATGAGCATGTGGCTCACGTGCACAGTGTTGTCACTCTAACCTGATAACATGGGGGCTCTCATATCCAGGGTGACCCGGCATTAGAGTTAATAACAGAACTTGGAGAGAAAAACTACTAAAACAACTGTCACTCACCCGTATCTGTGTCGCACGACGTCTCTGCTCAGCCTCTCCGCCAGGTAAGATCCAATCCGATCCAGTTTCTCTGGAGCCGACACGGCGTAGAAGGTCAGCTTCTCCATGTCGGATTTACTGAGGCCATCCTGGAGGTTTGACAAGAATATCGTCAGCAGATGACTGTTTCTGTTTGGTTAAGACATCTGACTTTACACCTTCCTGTTCCTCGTGCCTCTGGTCTCAGATTCAGGTTTTTCCACATAATGAAGAAAGATTTATTTGGAAACAGCAGATGTGAAGATATTTTGCCGTCTGGCGTTCTGCTGTATGTAAAGAGGAGGGAGTTCATTTGAGACCAGAGGTCCCCTGAGTGTTTTCAGCTCCTCTGGCTCTCAGCAGGTGGGAAATTGAAATGCTCTAACGGTCCAGACCTTGTCAAATTAATTAGAAAGCGTCTCGACCATTCAAGCATTTCGATTTCCCACTGCACCTGTCTGAAGCACCTGAGAGGAGGCAGGAAAAAAAAAAAGGACGAACCCCATTTAGTGTTTTAATTAACAAGGGTCAAGGAATCAAATGGGTGATAATAACTTGCTGTGGTCCAGTTATTGAAGCCATGTCACCGTTAATATCCAGATTTATTTAAGTCTGAAGCCTTCGTGTGGCCAATTATTTCTGCTCTGCGGTGAGGAAGCTCTCTGGAGGCAGAGGAGGTGTCAGTGTGTCTGTGCTGCGATCTCAACACTGTGATAACAACAGGGGACCAAACGCAGTGTTAAATCACTGCTAAAGGCCCAGACTGGCTGCTGCAGCGAGACAGCGACGTCCTTTAATGTCCTCAGCAAAACATCTTTTATTAAAACTTGCAGTTACTCACTTTGGGGTCCTCAGGGAAGATGTTGTCCACCAGACGCTTGTACCTCGGCCTCAGGGGCCCACAGCAGCCACACACTCCTGCAACACACAACAGAGACGTGGCCATTAGCAAAGGTTTGAAAATCTACCACAGATAAATGATGCACGAAGCCTGGAGACAAAAGACTGTGCTCAACTCTTCAGGTAGATCTCTTGTAGTCCTGATGACGCACTAAGCTCTTTACAGTCACACACACACACACACACACACACACACACACACACACACACACACACACACACACACACACACACACACACACACACACACACACACACACACACACACACACACACACACACACACACACACACACACACACACACACACACACAGCCAGCCAGCCAGCCAGCCAGCCAGCCAGCCAGCCAGCCAGCCAGCCAGCCAGCCAGCCAGCCAGCCAGCCAGCCAGCCAGCCAGCCAGCCAGCCGAAATTAAGTCATAAGTCATCGCTCATAAGTGCCGAAATTAAAACTTTTATTTTACAGAATAAACAGAAAAGATGTGTATTTGTGTAATTCTCTTATTTCAATCTCTAAAGATTTTTGTTGTGAAATGAATTGGTCCTTGAGGAAGTTACAGGCCGAACAAACGACCAGCGTCTGAAACTCATCAAGTTGCAATGATAAGAACATAATGTACATCTACAACCAGTTAACGTTCATTATGTTCTTCACAAATCCAAATATTTGCAATATCTGTTGAACGTTTCCTGCTGATCAGCGACTGTCGGATCGTCCATCAGTATTTAAATATGAAATCATGTTGAGGAGGCTTCTGTTGTGAATCCAAACTACCTGAAGGAGTCACCTTTAGAGACAGAGGGGGCTTCACTTCCCAAGAGCCCCTGCTTCCTTCGTGTTTTCCCTCCACCTGACGTTCCGACCTCTCGGGCAAAGTTAGGTCACCTTAACTCCTCTAGACTTTTATTTTTAATCCTCAGCCGACGAGCAGCAGAGTTTGACGGCCGCCCCCGGGAGTCTGGAGATTAATCAACTTCACCATGGCTTGTGTTAACGGCTCGTCGCCAAGGCAACCTTTCCACCGCCGTGGCTTTAAAGCGTTCATTATGGATTCTACAATTACCTGCCACACGGGGGCACAGAGCGGGGGCATTAGTGTGACCGGGGCGACTTTAATGGAATTCAGCTCCGAGTGTGATGGTCAGAGGACAGGGGAAGAGGAAGAAGAGGAGGAGAAGAAGATGAGGAGGAGAAGATTAATAAAGAGAAGGAGAAGAGGAAGAAGGTGGATGAGAAGGAGTAGAAGAAGGAGGAGGAAGAGGAGAAGAAGAAGTATAAAAATAAGTAGAAGAAGACAGAAAAGAAAAGAAAAAGAAGAAGAAGAGGAAGAAGAGGAGGAGGAGAAGATTAATATAGAGAAGGAGAAAAGGAAGAAGGAGGAAGCAGAAGAAGGAGGAGGAGGACGAGAAGGAGTTGGAGGAAGAGGAGAAGAAGAAGGAGCTTGTTAGTTGGTTCACACTTTGAGCTGAGAAAACCTCCTCCGATTATGATGCTACCAAACGGACCAGTCACAGTATATAAATGTATATTGTATGAATCTTACATGTATATACAGTATATATATGTATATATATATATATATACACACACACAGTTTTACAGTGAACAAAACACAGCTTCAACATCTCTTCAGCTCTGCACTTGCTCCACATCGTGGTTTCAAAATAAAAGTTAAAAGCTTCAAAGCGTCTCTGCTCTAATAAGAAAAATGACTGAAATATTTCAGTGTGATGATTCAGCTGCTTTTACTCCACAAGACTTTAAATAATTCAAGAATCTGAATTTGCCCTCAAGCAAAAAGTCATTTTCAGAGAAAGACACCGGAACATCAGTCTGAATATAGAACTAATAAAAAAACATGAAGAAAATCATTTGTCGCTTTGAGCCGCGTTCACAGACACAAGATGTCTGTTCCTACAGCTGATTGAGTCTGTGGAAATCAATTCAGTTCACACGGAGCAGCTTCACCAACGCTACACAAGGTGATCAGCAGGCGACGCCGTGTGCTGACACCCGGGAATAATCAACCGAGCGGCGGAGAACAGTGAATCACAATATGATGTATTCTCTTCTTATCAAATCGAATGGGGACAGAGACATGCTGCGACACCCGGTGGCCGGAGGACGTCCTGGGGGAATTTCTTTAACTTTGGTCAAAGTTCAGTTGGACTCGAAGATGAACTGATTCAAATTTGTCTTTGAAGGTCAAGGTCACTGTGACCTCATGTCTTTGTTAACGTGAAAACACCAGGAACACCCAAAGGGAATTTCATTACATCTGGCACAAGCTTTTATTTGGACTCAAAGATAATGAGATTAACTGTGAACGCCTTGTGAACGTGTTCTCTTCACAACGCCTCCTGAGATTCCTCTCAGGTTTTACAGAAACAATCACTTACACTCAGAGATTATCTGATTAGATTTGTTGGTCACAGGCAGGTCAAGGTCAAGGTCACTGGGACATCACAAAACATGTTTCTGGCCTCTTTAGATTATACAGTGGAAGACGGTGGGTTTTAGAGTGAAACTGGGAAATATTTCAGGATTTATCTGCAAGAAGTAACTGTCTCTAAAGTCGTAATATCCTCGGACCCAAGCGATCGCAGCAGTAAAACGTACAATGGGAGTAAATAAATTGTTACTGAGCGGGCCTGAGCCTGAACTGCTCACTTCCAATTCACAAACTCTCTCTCGATCATTAAATGTAAAGGCACACACACACGCTGAGCTCCTACAGTCTCACAGCATGTGTGTGTGTGTGTGTGTGTGTGTGTGTGTGTGTGTGTGTGTGTGTGTGTGTGTGTGTGTGTGTGTGTGTGTGTGTGTGTGTGTGTGTGTGTGTGTGTGTGTGTGTGTGTGTGTGTGTGTGGACGTGGAGGATGAAGTGAAAACACCTGGGAGGCTGCAGATCCTCCTGCGCGGGGCGTTCGAGGACAGCGGAAGGAATCGGCTCGAGGACAGGGCTCTCAGAGACGGAGGTGATACGACGGCTTTTCTATTTCCATCCTCATTATTCCACAGCCACTCAGGGTGAAAACGAATCAGCCTTAATAGGAGTTTAGTTCAAGTCTCTGTCTGAGTGTGCACGTGCACGTGTACGTGTGTGTGTGTGTGTGATCTGATATAATATGTGTGGCAGTGAACTCTGCTTCCACGGTAACCAAATGATGAAAGTTTGATTCCAGGAAGTTACAGTTTAAATGTAATGAGATCCTGTTTTATTTTCTAATAATTTTATCCTAATAAAAAATGCTTTTATTCCGTGTCTGATACTGACGCCGCCATCTTGCCTGTTAGACCTGATCTAGAGTCAGTGCAGAGGTGATCATGGAGCGGAGCAGACGTATCGAGGTCCCCGATACGAGAGCTCAACCAATCAGGAGTCGGACTCAGCTGTCAGTCAGCTGTCAAATTTCATGTCATCAAATTAAAGATAAGACTTTATTAATCCCGAAGGAAATGATTGTGCCAGTTTGCTCCAAGATCAGAGTAAAGATCAATATAAGTAGAATAAAATACAGAAAAATAAATAACAGTGCAAAAATGTGATAAAACTATAAAACCCAAACTGATCAGAAACACTTGAACAAACATCAGTGAGATAAGAACGACCTGAAATGTCAGAAAGTTGACATAATTGAATAATTGTTGAATCTTGAATCTGTGGTTCTGTCTGAATCTTTACGTTTTGAACTGTTTGTGAAACGATGTATTTTTTCAGTCCTCTGCTTTGAGCAAATCAGCCGTGTTTAAATATTTTGCTCATTCAACAACCTGTTTGGCTCAAAGCTTCGACCGAATGCATTTCCTCAGCTCCCGACTCGGCCCCAGTCGATGTGTTTGCTTGTGTACAGGCACCGGTGGCAGAAAATGAATGACAGCAGCTCCAAATTGCATTAAAACCCATTCTGGCTAAGAGCATCACAGCTTCAATACTGTAATAGAGGCGATGCATCAATTTGAGCGTTCAGCTATAGATCTGCAGAGAAGGCTGCATAATCACAGCACTGAGAGGGCCTCAGATGGAGAGATTGCGGTGGTCACATGGACTGATGAATTACACGCCAACACAACAGAGTCCGCTGGCCGAGCAGAGGCCATTACTGTGGATCAAATCCATCATCCTGCTGCAACAGAGCAGAGAGAAGTTAATAAAAACGTAGACGCTTACGCAAACACCTGCTCCGGAGTGTCCTAAGGTTTCACTGGGAACATGAACCAGAGCACGTTTCACTATATTCATATTCAGGATTTCCATCTTGGATGTAAATGGCTCTGCCCCCGGCCAGCAGCTGAGTCGAGAACCAACGTAATCTTTACTCTTTATCGATTCTCACAGAGGAAAATTAATGTTTACGAAGCTATAGAAACTTGTAACGGACATGGACGTCTGTCCAATCAGCTGCAGAGAAGCTCAGATCACAGTAACTCCTCCCCTACAGTCAACAATCCACTGTTTTGTGCATTTTATTTGCTCCAATTTTGCAAAATTAGAGATAGAATTTTTTCTATCGGACAAGTTTTTTGTCCGTATGTTTTAGTTTTTTCTTGAACCCATGTTTCTTGATTTTATTTGACTTCGGTTCATTTTGAATATGTAATGGTGGCTTCATGTAAAAGTTATGAATTGGTCTACATATGTAAACTTGCTTTCCCGACTCGTTCTAAAAGACCAACACCGGGCGAGTGAGGCTCGGACAGAAGGTCGGCGTCTGACCTACCGGAGCTCAGCGGGCCTCGTCTGTAGCTGAAGGCTCCGTCAGCCTCAGTTTGAGGAACCTGTCTGTACCTCCGCAGGAGCCCCCGTCTCAGATAGACACAGGAAGACGGCATGACCAGAGCGGCTGCTAAGATATATCCAAACTGAGGTCTTAGCGGGTTCCACCGCTTCACATGGAGGCGTCGGTTTAGAAAGGTACGACTGCTTCTTCAGTGTCTTCTGTGTAAATCCACAACATCACCAGGTGAACTCAGAGACTCGGCTTCACCTCTCCGGCCGCAGCTTCCTAAGAAACATCCTGTTTTTGACGGACAAGGAGCTCAACCAACGGGACGTCCGGCCCGGGCTCTGTGTCTGCCAGCACCTGGGATTACCCCCCTCACTCTGGCAGAGAAGACGAGACGCCGCTGGGGCCGGAGCGAGCCTGTCGGCAGCAGCTCGGGTTACCGGCCTCTGTCCTCACAGGAAAATGTGATCCAGGACAGAGATGAGGACAAAACCTGCAGCCAGAGGAGCCTCAGAGTTTCTGTTTCTGATCTGGGAACATGTTATAACCGTGGCAGGTTCAGTGCTGCTCGTACAGTAACTCATCCTGTTAGTAGGGCTCGTCCTACATGTCACTCTGCTTTCATCCTCACGTGAAATGAGGAAAATAAATGGACATATTCACTTTAAACTGAAATAGCATGTTTACTCTACAGAGCTCGTCTTCTCACTGAACTGTCAGTCACTGCAGAATAAAACTAATAAAACCAAAATGTGCAAGACTTAGTTCTGAAATATGAAAGTTACGTTTTTTTTTACCAGAGTTACTAACTTTCTACTCTAATGTGAATTCTCATTAAAGGTAGAAAACTACTTTGGTTTTTCATCTTTATGTAAAAAATCCACCAAACTCTGTTCAGAATTCTTCATATTTCAAAGTTTCCTGCTGAATATTGGAGATAAACTCTGGTTTTTAATAACTTCTGAGTGTTTTTAACTGATCTCAGTTCAGCTTCACTCTTCAACTGGAGCTGGTTGTGACAGTTGAAGCTGACTCTCAGTCAGTTCTTCTCACAGGAGATGGAACCCACTCAGCAGTCACAGAGAACAGACGTTCAGGGAGTGAAGAGTGGGACTGAAAGAGGAAACATTCACAGAAATAATACTTTATATATATATTTTGATATGTCTCCAAAACTACTTTCATGATTTCTCACACACACACACACATACACACACCAGAGCACCGCAGTAAATCTCACCTCCAGCAGTGCTGTGCACTTTAATCTGAACCTAAACCGTCTGTGAGGAGCGTAATCTACAAGATTAAAGAGCGCCCCCAGCCCTCCTGATTAATTCCCTGGTCTTTGACAAGCAGATGAAAGCCATAACAATGTTCCCACTCCACACTGTCAATCTGTGGCCTGACAACATCTTTCTGGCAGCGTCGTTGTTCAGCTCGAGTTTCCGGGGTCGCAGACGATTGTGCAGATTGTTAACACGCCCCTGTGGGGTGGCACCACTCGCTGATGTGACGCCGTCCTTGGAGACGAGGAAGATTCATAAATAAAGTCGAGTCTCACGGTCTGAATGAAGCTGAGTGAAGCTGAGCAGAGGAAGAAAATGTTTCTGGGGAAAAACTGACGCCTCTAAAGGACGGAGACACCTAAACGTTCAGAGAGTAACTTTTTCACACTAAAACGTCAATCATCCAGACCTGTGGTACATCTGTAGCTCTTGTTCTATTTTCATGGGAAAATCTGTAGTTTTAATCAAGGTATGTTTCGTTTGGTTGCTCGTCGCTTGCATCATATCCTCTTTGTGTTAGTCTGCCAGACGAGTCAAATGTGACTTTTTATACAGTTTGAAGTCACATTGTTACTCTACACTTTATAGATCTTGGTATATCAGAGAAACAAGCCGAGCAGAGGTTAGCGGCCGCTCGGCTTTCAGCCCCTCGTCCTGAGAAACACTGATTTTATTCAATTATGACAACACCAGTAAAACATTCTTCTGTTATATTTGTAGATTCACAGTAGTTAAGTAGAGTTTCCACCCAGACGTTACTCAAACAAAAAGACCACACGTTCTACATCTGTCTCCAGAAAGTCCTCCGCTGCGGTCAGAGCCTCAGAGGAGCAGCAATCATGAGGAATCATGACTCCACAAAGTCCAACTCCACAAGTTAACTTTCAGAGTGATGGCTGACTAACAGATGGTCACCGTCACACAGGAGTATCTGTTAAACTCGCAGAAGAAGAATGTCATGTATGTCATCTTGAGAACCGAGGCTCTGGGTGGCTCTGACAGGCTCATTGACTTGCATTACCACGTCCTGCTTTTCACCTTGAATGGTGCATGCACAAAAACAGATGATGACCCATAAATTTACAGCCTCCCCGTCGCTCTGCTTCAGCCCTGGCCAGACGGATGTCTAAATTTATCCTGTTTAAAAATCAGTTTCTCTTCTCTCTCTCTGAGGCCTGGACTTCTAGCTGGGTTGAGCGGCAGCATCTGATCAAGATTCATAAGCAAGGAAACAAAAGAAAAAAACTGCGCTCGCTCTTTCATTTGTTTTTACCTTTCGTCGGAAATTCACTTAAACAACTTCCTTTCGTGTGAGAACTGACAAACTGGATTCAGACGTCTCGACTGAAGCTTCTCGTCTTTGGTGTGAAGGTCACACGTTCCTCTGTCTCACACGAGTCCAGATTTAAAACTTTAAACCTTATTTATTTACATACATCTTGTTCAACCTTGAATTTCTTTCCTTCACATTTCTCCCTTTTTTAATTCTGGTTTATTGTTTGTTGATGTACGTCCAACTTAATGGTTTATGCAAAGCACATTAAATTGCCTCCATTCATCAAATATTGTCTAATATATAAATAGACTCGCCTTGTCTTTTGTAATTGGCTTTTTCCACCCACGGCTTCTTTCGCCCAGCTGCTCGTACACGGAGGGAAATCTCTCCCTCTCTCATTTCTTCTCCTTTGTTTTTGAGGAGGGTTTTTAAAATCCCTTTATGATAATGTACAGAATACATCCAGCTTGGCACAAATGAACTTGAATTGGCCTTTATTCGACCTGAGCGTCCCATCTGAATGAATCACTGTCGTATCTGATTCTTCAAAACTATTTCCTTATGTTGACTTTACTTTTACGTGCTGTTGAAACAAAGATGTTGTAAAGTCTCTTATTCTGGGGGAGAAATGAAATCTCTGTTCCACTTCGAGCCTGCGACAGAGGTTATTCATTGACATTTCCCATTATTAATATAGTGGAGCGGTTTCAGAGGATTAGAGGGCATCAGATACTGTCGTCTTGAGCATATTCACCTTCCCCGTGGCATTGCCTTATAAACATTTAACCAGCGACCAGAAAACACTCTGCTCCTCCTGATAAATGTGTTATGTTCAAATTGAGTTACGATCCAACTGTAGATAGTGGATTTGTCACGGAGGCGGTGGAAGCTCAGCATTTCTCATTTAAATATTCATGTGGGGTAGACAAAGGGAGGAAATGGAAACTGAATCAAATGAAATCCCAGGTTTCACATTTCCTAGACGGAGGAGGGGAACACAGCCAGTGGAGGAGGAAGAGGAGGAGGAAGAGGAGGAGGGGGTGTCGCGAGAAATTCAAGCTCTCTGGAAACGCTCAGGTGGGAAGGTGTGACGCACATCCCAGCTCCTCGAAAGGACGATGGGATTGTTTCTTGTAACCACTGTGTTGATCCAGGACCAGAGAACACAGTGCACACACTGGTTCTACATCGACTTCTGTGTGCGGAGGAATCTGATGAGTTCACGTAGTAAGTTAGTGAGGAAGGATTTCAGGTTCATGGACACTCACCATTTTAGTTCTTATACATTCTCCTGAGTTAAAGTCGGACAAAGGCCACAGCACAAAAGATAAGTGCGTCTCTGGGTTTTGGATTTTGAGCGACTACGTGATTCGTGGATGTTCAAACAGATTCAACGGCAAAGAACATCTTTCACACTGGACGCCGCTCACACAGCCGAAAGAAGAATAAAAACAGGCAGATGCTCTCGAATTCAGCCAGAGGTCACAGAGAACTGACGCAGGCGTCAAAATCCAAACCAGGAGATTTCCAACCGCCGCAGGAACGTTCTGACAACAGATTCTGGTTGATCTGTCGCAGACAAAGGATTCATCAAACTTCCACTGATGTGATTGATGTAATAATATGATCGGTTTGTCCAGCTGTAAAGTTCCACTGCAAAATGAAGATCAATATGAGTTTATACTTCAGGCTACCTGATGTGGTCAGGAGATCAGGTTTTCTCTACTCGATTATCGTGGCCATAAGAATTCATGATAATGGTTTTATAGCAATATTTAAAAAAGACCCTCAAATCCACCAGTATCATCTCAACATGGTTATTATTTCAGGACAGTTTACTTTAATAAAAACAACAGAGCTCCGTCAGGACACAGCAAAACCAAGTGGTGCATTTCCCCAAAATCTGCAGGAGCTGAACGATTATGACAGCAGGGAACAACATTTTAAAGTTTCCAGCAAAGTGTTGAGCCTGTGCCTCTCCAGATTCATGCTGCTCTGCAGGCCGGCAGGGGTCCTGCACTCAGTCCCAGTGAGGCCCAGCTTATAAATGTGAACCTCAAGAGTGCACCCAGTGACATGTGGGCCTTTAGAAACACATGAAAACAGAAAGTTTCATCCGTCTGCCACCAAGGGGCTGCTAACGCCGAGCGGTTCAAAGAATGACTCCAACGGCCGAGCCGGGAGATCCATCAAAAGCAGCGGGGAGGGGGATGATTGCAGCGCTGGCCCATCCATCTCTGAGCGAATTACAGCCACCGCGAGGGAGAAATCAACCAGAGACAGGGGGAGGAAGTGAAAGAGGGGAGGAGAGGAGGAAAACAGTCAGAAGAGAGGGAGAAACGGAGTGAGGTTAGGACGCACTTAAGCAAAGAAGGAAACAGAAAGGAAGCAAATGGTACGAATGAGGGATGGAAGGGAGGAAGAGTGATGGATGGAGGGAAAGAAGGGAAGGAGGATATAACAAGATGGAACAAATGAAGACAAAATGAAGAGGAGGAAACCAGAGGAAGGAAAGACGTCCAAGATGGATGGATGGATGGATGGATGGATGGATGGATGGATGGATGGATGGATGGATGGGGGAGGATGTGAATGTGGTGAAAGGAGGTGGGTTCGGCTACAAGGTGACAAATGAGCTCAATATAAAGTCTGTTCTCCATCCTCCCTCCGCCTCCACACAGTGGAGGAGGCTGAAGACGAGGACATCCATCATCAACCTGATGTCCAGAGACAAGCCCCTGAATCCACAACACCACATCCGACACCTATAAAAACAACACTGCCTTATCTAGTGACACCAGCATCTTCTTAGATCAGTTTCCAGAGGCTCATGAAAACTCAACCAACCCAACGTCTCGCTCTCCGCCATCCCAAAACCCGCCCTAATCTCAGGGGTGGAGGTCGGGAAAAGCAGGAGTTGATACAACCGCAGGCCGTGGGCGTCCGGGAGGAGGGAGGTGGTATGGAACCAGTGCAGAGCCACAATTACTTGTCTAAGCCTCACGGAGGGAAGGAGAGGATTTAGCTGGAGATCTCTCCTCGTAAATCCTCCGAGGGCTCAGCTCCCTCCGGCAGTTTAAGGTTTTAGATTAGTTTTTAACGCATCTCCGCTCATCCTTTCACCCTCGGCAAAATGAAGATACAGCAGATACGAGGAAACCCCTAAATTAAAAACTATGCATATTCTCAACAGTTTCATTTCAGTGAACAGGTACAGAGTTTAGTCTAACACGCAATACTTCCCAGGAGAACTAAAGATAATGCTAAGCTATAGGCCGACAGTCAAGGCTGCGTTAGCAACTGGGCAAAGCAGGTAGGGACTTAGAATCCCTGGATTCATGGTGTCCATTGTTTCCCGGTTAACAAAGTGGGATCAAAACTTTCTGAGAAGAAGTCGTCCCCTTGTGGAGGGGTACACTGCTCCCTAAGGTCTTACCACCCTTGGAACTCGAGTCCTGTTCAGGGGCATCAATACGCATCTGGAAGGTTTTCCGAATGTGACGTGAGCACACGAGCAGCCAACTGCCATCGCAGTCGTCCTTTCTCAATGAACACGCTTCTCTCGGGTCTTGGAGAATACGCAGAATTTGTCGGCCTTTTGTTTTCTGTATCGAGTTCGACCAATCACGTTTGAGCAGGCTTCGGTAGCCCTCAGGTAAACAAACTACAGTGAACATTAGTTTTGAATTTAGCCCCTGAAGTTATCATTTACCTCAGTGGAGGCTTCCTCACATGTTGCCTTTGTGCCGACAGCATCCGCCCCCTTAATTATTCATGTTCCAGGCCACATCATGTTGAAATAGATGTTTACGTTTAATAAATCTACTCATCTGGAATCAAGACGAGGAAATACAGATAACAAGGAAATGTTTAAAATGAACCATCATGGAAAATATCATCAAGTATCACTAATCAAATTGACTCGTTTTGAGGGTAATAGGACAGTTTCCAGTGTCTCGTATTCAATATGAACGTGTATCTCCTCGTAACTAAAGATGATTGTGGTGAAGGACAGGTAGAAGATACCAGATCCTCTAAACTCTTCCTCCCAGTACGTAACCTAACACCTCTGTACCTCCCTGAGGAGACTGAGGACAGCAAAGGGGTGAATGTGCTCCGACAGGGGGCGCCACAGAGCCACGTGGGCCAGATCTCATGCTGTGTTGTTGTGCTCTCACAAAGTGTCAGAGTGTCGTGGAGACCCGGGCGACACCGACATGATGAGAAGGCTTCTCGGCGCTGAAGGAAAGATAATTGGAGTGCCAGAGCGGAGCGTGAAGAGCGGCGCCTCCACAGATCCCGTTATTAACTCTGACGGGACTCGGATAACCCAGACAAAATAACTGATAATCAGCCGTTTGATTCGCGACCTCTGCTAATTAAAATCGCTGTTGTACAAACCAGACGTCAGATCGCGGCAGCGCTCCAGCGTGTAACGCACCGGGCAGCATCAGAGTCTGGAGGGCTCTGATCACTGCTGCATGGAGGCTTCTCTCTGCACAACATTCAAGTGAACATGTGTTTTATATGTCTCTCTCGTACTGTTCTCTTCTGGTGCTTATGTTTTTCATTGTTTTACTATTTCTTAGTTTTACAGTTTTTCTTTGATTGGCCTTTTTTTTTTTAAAGACACAACTCCACTATTTTTAACTACAGTCTAAATAAAGTACACATCTATAACACAAAGGTTATTCATTATAATAACTTATAGAATTTACTTGACTTTTGATGTACGTGATTCAGTCATTTATCCTGATCAATATGACACATGCACTTCCTGTCACATCTCTACAGACATGCTCATTAAATGTATAGCTCTACACTCGCAGACACACACTCAGTGGAGATGTATGAGTGACACACTGTAATTACTTTTGCGTGACGTCTCCACACATCTCCAAGGTCCTGGCTGGTGATGTGGTGACATCTGCCCCCGACCAAAGATTTTATACGTCATGTCCTTCCTCATGAATGCTCTACTCAGGCGTGGGGGGGTTTCACAGACTACTGGACTTGTGATCTATCTAAACCACTGGTCTACACTTTGCATTGTTGTTAACTAGTGGTTCATCTGTGGGTTTAGCACGGGGCAGTAATAAAGCAGTGGTAGTGGCACTATGCACGACCACCTGAAGCTCCACCTGCTCATGGCTAACGCTAGCAGCAGCAAACTGAGTGAGGAGACACGTCAACAGTGTGGACAAGGAAGACGACAATCAGAGAACTCTCTAAACATCCTATAACCACACGTCCTATCTCACACATTGACATGTGATACTTGTCAACTACTAGATTGCAGTGGTCGTGAATGCCCTACCAGGCTCCGCCCCTCGCCTGAATGCTCCGGACCTTTTCCTGTTGTTATGAACATATCCAACTCCCACCATCTCCTGCTGTGCTCTTCACATGTGATAAGTAAATTCCAAAACCCAGAAAATTGGGTCTGAAATCCGTTTTATATTCACACTTAATATCATCCGAGCAGTTCAGGACCATCGAAGTCAACGGGGACGACCCCACTGCTTCACTGACAGTAAAGAGGCATCAAAAGACGTCTTCTCTTTCCCATCTGCCAAGCCTTCAATTTCATGTCGGCTCACAAGGGGAGTTCAGGCTGAGTGACGGAGAAGGCCCACCGCACTGTGATCATCAACACCCCCCCCCCGGATGGAAGAGGGATCAAACCCTGCTTCGCTTCTCCCCACAGTGCTCATGAATCCATCAAAGACAGAGGAGAAGAACCTCAGTGCAACAGGTTTTCTACGTTCTGCATCCTGAGACGAAATGTGACCAATAGAAATATTTATTTATTAGCAGCAGCTGCATGTGATGAACGGCTTTACTGTAACAGCAGGAAAGATGAGATGAGGTTTGTGAGGAAAAACTCAATCGTAATCCTTTCAGTAGCCGACTCCTCCCTGGGATCAGATTGCTTAATGTCTGAATGGGGCCATTTTTTACTTTGTTGAATGTTTATTCTGTTGAGGATTTCAAAAATATCTTCAAGCGCTTTAACAGATCCTCTGGGATTTGGATTTATTTCCGGACTTCAGGATTTCACGGGCGGAAAAGCACATGAACCTCGGAAACTGCGTTTTAAAGCATCAAAAGGAAAAAGTCTCCACTCAAACACAAACACAACATGTTTATTTTACACGGATCGTCTCCACGGGAACAAACTGGGGGTTGAATGCTTTGTTCAAGGACACAAAAGCTGCTAAATTAACCCTCTGGTTTGCCGAGGCACGCGGCTTCTCTCCAGTGGAGGTTAGAAATCTTTGAGTGGGTTTCTTCCTGCTGTTCCTCTTTTGACAGACAGGCTCAATGTGAGCAGACGGCCAAATGCCAGCGCAGGAAGGGATCTACAGCATTCACACATGGCATATGCTGCTGTTTACGCAACACCACTCGAGCTAGCTAAAAAAACATCTGCTCAGCACGGCACTGCGACGACGAGCCAGAGCTGCACCCACAACAACTCAGCTGCAAGATAATCTGCTGCAACAAAAAATAAAAGTGTCAAGCAGTCATACTACGTTTTTTTTCTATCACACAATATTCACACAAAGCCAATACAGCCGTCAGGCAAGCGTCGGCATGCAGACGGGAGGAGCCAGGGATCGAACCACCAACCGTGTTGTTAGAGGACGACCAGTTCTGCTTCCCGAGCCCGAGAGATTTCCAACACCAAGAGTGTTGCGTGTACTTTTCTGCCACTAGGGGGCTCTCAATCAAACCAATAACAGAAGACAGAAGCTGTGTCGCATCCTTCGGAAGCTGAGAAACAAAAGGCGACAATGGGTGGATCCTTCTCGACCTGATGTCTTCAAGGATTCGTGTAATTCGGTGACAGACCGACCATGAAGGCACCGCGCTCTAAGGCTACCTCACGTCAACTCAACCGAGCAGGCTAACAATACATATAAAAAAAATTAGGTTCTTTCTCATGGTCTGTAACTGCAGCTCTGTTGCTAGGCGACAGCACTGAGCTCGGGACAAGCTGGTGACGCTGATCACAGGAATCTTCTGTAGACCAGAACGTCTCATTTCTCATTTCTGGACTTGTAGTCTTCTTTGCAATTCTCTTCTCCCGGTCAGGATTCCTTCAGTGTTGATGTTCAGGTATTTTTTATCAGGAGCTGAATTCTCCTCAGAGGTTTCCGCCTTTTAAAAACCAGCAGAGCTGCTGGTTCAATCCAGTAAAACACTGAATAAAGCAGCTTCACATGAAGAATCAATGTTTCTCTGACTCTCTGACACACAGGACGTCTCTGAGGGCCGGCGAGCCGAGCTGCCGCCAACAGGAACTCGAGATCCGGACGTCTGAAGATTAAAATCCTTTATCTCACAATCCTGGAAACATTTGTGATCATGTAAGGACACAACTAAATGAAATATGTAACATAGGTTTTGATGTTTTTCCACATTTGACTGCAGAGGTCTGAGCTTCAGGACAAACTGAGTCTCCATCGCTGCGATGCTCAGAGCTGGAGGCGTTTCACTGTGCTCAGTGTCGCTCCGCTACAAGCTCCATAAATTGTATGGTATATGGTAATTACACGGTCCACTGCTCCAGTGTGCTGCTGGATGCTCGCCATCACTCCCCTGCGGCTGCAGGCGCATCATGTGTATATAGTCTCGCCTGAACTGTCCCCTCGGACTGTGGGAGAGAGATGTCTGTCCTCAGTCACGTGTCTCTGGATGTTCACCTCATGACATTTGCTGCTGATGTGTCTCCACGAAGAATGTTCTGATCAGATTGTGTTTTTGTTTCTTGATATTGATGCAGACGTCCTGCATCAGGCTGCACAGCCGGGCCAGAGGTGTCGTGGGAACCATCAACCCAACATCCCCGAAGGAGGGCGCCCATCTCACGACCCCAACCAGGACACGTTGATTATACTGAGGGATTGTAACATCAAGGGCTGTGAGCTCAACTTACTTATCCTTACATAAAGTTAATTCAACCGTGTAACAATTAGATTCAACAATCTTTGAACAGACGTGTATATCATTATTAAAATCTAAGTCATACCTCTGTGTATTTGAAACTTTGGGGAAATCAAAGAAAGCATCATGACACAGAGATTTGAGCTCGTACCTCAGAAGATTAACTGTTAATTTACTGTGATTAACACACTGACTCAGGGCTCAGGGAGATTTGAGCTGGTATCGGCAAACACAAGTCTCCCACAGAATAAAGTCAAGTCCTCCAAGTCTCTGCCGTGTGATGCTGAGCAGACAAAGAGCTCTGCTGCTTCTCCTGTTGACCGTGTAAGGAAACAAGACTGAGTGGAAACTGTGGCTCTGATCAGGACGACTGACGGGGAACACGTCCTCGTGTTCTGTCTCTACGCAGCTCGGCAGGAATAACAAAGGAACAGTCTGGACTAATCAGGACGCATGTTTACCGACACGGTACATCAACACGCCATCCCACCGGGCCTGGAACCAAATTAACATCTCATTAATTGGCACATATGTGGTTTACAAAACTCACGTATCTTTGCCTTGATTTGACATGTTTGTCAGAACATTAATATGCAACAGGGAAGTTGACCTTTGACCATTTGGACATGAAATATCATCGCTTTTTTATTTTGTCATAAACAGCACCATACCTTTAGATTTAAGGTCAAAAGTTTTTTTGTGAGATCACAGTGACCTTTGACCCTTAAGCACCAAACTCTATAATAAATAAAAATAATAATATATTTTATTTATGCATAACTTACAAAAGGGATTAACAGAAGACCAAAAGAAAAGCGGATAAATATTAACACTTCATCCTTGAGTGTAATTGATCGTTGATTCACGAGGACGCGACAGACGAACAACTCGAAGACACGATGTTTCCAGCTACCGTGAAAATGCCCATCGATGGTTCTCAAAACCAAAGCTGGTGTCAAAAGCACTAAACGTGTAAGAGATTGTTTCCAATTTACATTATAAAAGCAATAATTAAGATTTAATCACCAAAAACATGCAAAAAAAAAGTTTGTAGTTTCAGGGTATGCAAACAATCTTTTTCAATTTTTTAAAAATCAATTTTCAAAATGCAAAAGCAACTGACGACTGATCAAAGCACAAAAAAACATTTCATGACTGAAACTACACAAGTGTCATAAATCTTAAAACAACAACAACAAAGGGTTCAGCGATCAATATTCAGTGGAACAGTGTTTTTTAAGGCTCTGCTGGATCGATACGTGATCAACACCTTATTAAGTTTGATCAGATGTGTTTGTGCAGGAGTTGAACAGCTGTGAGGCTCCGAAGACGTTTCTGATCCAACTCCAGATTCAATAATGCTTTAATCACTTATTTTCTTATGGAACGAAAAGTTTAGATTTCCCGACCTGACGTTTACGTGGTGCCAACGTCTGTGATGCGTTTACAAATGGCCGTGCAGTGGAGTACCAGGGAGGTTTAAGAGCAGCGAGGCGTTCTCTTCAGAAACAGCCCTTTTAAAAACAGACTCTCGCAAGCAAATCCAATTAACCGGGACTGTCTCTGAATGAATCTCTATCAGCAATCAAATCTTCTCCAGCTGCCAGAGACTGAATTAAACTGATCACGTTAGGACTTCGACCATTGGCATCTCAATTAATCCTGCAGCACACGCACCAGATTCCAGGAACGTGGTTTTCTGGAAGCACATCGCTCTCAAGTTACCTCGATTTCATTTGCGAGACCGTCGGGGCTTTGGCTTTAAAAACTCCCCTCTGAGGCCACGAGCACGAAACTGAGCAGGTAACGTTTGATAGTTTGCAGGACGAAAGACGAAAGCTGTTAAAAAACTGATTCACACTATCTCTCAGGGAAATAAACAACTTTACTATTCATATGTGATTTTTATTGTCTGGGAATAATTTTCAACCAGAGAGAGAGGTGGAGCCAAACTGCAGAACGGATCACGCTACTCAAAGTCCGGCATCATCACCACCACCTTTGGTAATTAAAGCAGGAGTGCACGCCCACACACACACACGCACACGCACACACACACACACACACACACGCACGCACGCACGCACGCACGCACGCACGCACGCACACGCCTACCGCACGCACGCACAGAATAATGAAAACCAATCAGTTCATCCATTTCCCTTTATAACCCGGTGACGCTGTGTCTGTGAGCTGCAGTCAGCCGTTATTGATTAAACCTTCCGTCATTCTCTCCTGTAAATCTGCAATTTCAAATATTCATAATTAAAAAGCTGAGATTAAAACATCTCGTTAAAGTCATTTGAAGCTCTGTCTGCTGGGACTGAGCTCATGTCTGAAAAAAAATAAATTGGGGTTTGCATAAGTCTCAGTAAATCTAAGTGTGTGTGTGTGTGTGTGTGTGTGTGTGTGTGTGTGTGTGTGTGTGTGTGTGTGTGTGTGTGACGTGTTGTCCTCCCACCCAGTCAGCTGAGTGTTGCGTCAGCTTTTGTGTCACATCTTGTGTGTATGTTTTGTAACTGTGGGTGTGCCGTATATTTTATGGTCAGCTATTGTGACAGTGTGTGTGTGTGTGTGTGTGTGTGTGTGTGTGTGTGTGTGTGTGTGTACTTGTCTTTACGTCCAAGTATATTTGTTAGTATCTTTGTGGGAACATTCTGGACGTCATGACCTGACCTCGGTTCTTGAAGGAGGCGTCCACTCTCCATGAAGAACCGAGTAAGGTCAACGTTCAGATTAGGATCAGATCGTTATTTGTTAGACATGTTTATCAACAAGGGTCCTCACAAGTCTAAAAGTAGAAACCTGTGTGTGTGTGTGTGTGTGTGTGTGTGTGTGTGTGTGTGTGTGTGTGTGTGTGTGTGTGTGTGTGTGTGTGTGTGTGTGTGTGTGTGACAGCGAGGTAGCAGACTGGGCAGGAAGGACTTAATTGAGCATGAAAGACAACAGATGACCTCTGGTGCTTCGGCGCTGCCGCCACTCAAACATCTGTCAGCCCGAGGCCCGAGGCTCGAGGACGACCGCTAACGACCACACGCAGCCCTTCATGCTCAGATTCACCTGGGAACTCAGTCTGCACACGGATGAGTCCAGTCTACCTGTAGAGGGCGCTGTGCGGAGCTGGGACTTCAGTGAATCCAGCGTGAATGTCGATCAAACTGGTTTCAGAGACCCGAGTCCGCTGGTCGTGTGGTGGTCGTGCATCAGTTCAGAGTTTTATTTAGAGCTCGAATTATATAAACTTTTGGGGCTGATGCCGATGTTAAGAAGAAAAACATGTCCGATATATTTAACTGGAATTGCTGCCTTGTGGTTGTAAGCCTCTGCCGACCAGTACAGATTTAATCTACAAACTTTATTTTTCCTCGACTGACCTTCGTTCATCTTTGAGTCCGAGTGACAACTGGTGAACATTTTAAGAAATTCCTTTAAGACAGACTCGAGGTCTCAAGAGGCCAGAAACATGATTTGTGAGCATTTCTGCGATTCAGGAAGTGGATGAATGAAGTTGTGCCGCTACACAGGCTCAACCAATCAGGAGTCAGCCTCAGCTGTCAATCATGACGCCTCAGCTTCTTTTTATATCATCAAATAACAAATTACAACCAAACTGATCAGAAACACTTGAACAAACCTGAAATGACAGAAACCATTTTAACATTTATTTGAAATCTACTTTAAGTTTTTAGTTTGGTCCATGTCCCATCTGCTAACATGGAGGATGGGTTTATGACCTGTTCTGCAGCCAGCCACCAGAGGGCGATCTAGATGTTTTGGCTTCACTATCTGAATCTGCCATGTCGTCCATCTTTATTCAGTCTTTGAACACTGGAGGTTGAAGGGGTCAGTTAAAACACAAATGATGATAACATGTTCTCACCGTTTTTTAGGGAGTTTTATAATATGCACTTGGATTAAATGTTCAGCTTCATTAATAAAACTCCCTCACGCAGCTGAGGTGAAGCAGGACAGAAACAGTAAGATCTGCAGATCATCATGTCATCGGGAATCAGGTGTTATGAAAAACATGAAAACTGCGTCACCTCGCTCCGATTGGTCTCCAAGTGTTTCGGTCGAGTGAAAGCAGGCGGCTGATTGGATGCCTGGGATGAGTGGGGCTCGATAGAAAAGATCAATGGCCGCCGCTGTGCAGGATTGTTCACAGAGACACAGACCTGGAGTCTGTTAGCCTCCTTTACACTCTCCCCCTCTCTCTCTCACACACACACACTCACAGACACACTATGGTATGGCTAGGCTGTCGTGCACACAAACACTGGAGAGTCACAAATTAAAGAACTGTCCCCTACCCGACTCGTTGTTCTCTGAATCCATCTTGTTGGAGGTGAAGCGTAGGACGGCCTGCCAGGTGGACCTCAGTGACTCTCTCCCCCTCTCTCAGCTTCAACCCTCTCTCCCTCACTCTCTCTCTGCCTCTCTCTGCCTCTCTCTGCCTCTCCCCCTCACACACTGACTCTCTGACCTTGCAGTGTTTGTGTTTCCCCTCGCCAGCAGCAGCAGCAGCAGCAGCAGCAGCGGATCTGCTGAAGGCTGCAGGACAAACTGCAGCTCTGCAGAGTCAAGTCCGAACAACTGAAACCACCTCGGTACCGGTTCCTCCAGAGAACTGAGCGGCCAATACGTTACACACCCTGCACGCATACGCACGCATACGCACGCATACACGTAGATACATGTACACTCGAGTGCGACACGTGTGTGTGTGTGTGTGTGTGTGTGTGTGTGTGTGTGTGTGTGTGTTGGCTGGAAGGTGTTTTAATCATCCTGATTGGAGTGTAATTATGCAGATTTACAGAGAGGGACAGCGATTGAAGGAATTTAGCATTTCCATGTGTGTGTGTGTGTTATTCTGTGATTGTGTAAGTGAGCACGTGTTTTATTTTTATTTAATATCTGTGTTTTTGGAGTGTGGTTTCTCTTCCTTGTGGGGACCAAGTTTAGTTCCTGATTTTGGGCATGAGGACGTTTCTGGAAAATGACAACATTTGTGAGGTCATATACGATTTTGATGGGTCCCCACTTCTTCTGTCTGAGGGTGAATCAGGTGAGGGTCCACACAGGTCTGCTAGTTTAACTGTGTGTGGTACATTAGAAAGAGCGTCAGGGTGGAAGCTCACTCCTCGTTTTCCTCGCCGTGAACCTGAAATGATGTAAATTCGTCACAGAGGTTTAGCTGCACCGTTCTGAGGGAGGACACTCGATGCAAATACCTGAACTAGATGTGGTGGCAGCGGGCGCATGGTTGCAAGATGGCTGCACCAACACAATCGCCGCTTCCAATCTTCTCAGTGGTCTGCAGAGATATGTAGACCTGCTCAATTATGAGAGGTAATGATTAACTTTTGGCCTCAATGAAGATTCTTTAAACTACAAAAGGCAGAATAGTTCTCTTTTACTTTAGTTTAGCAGGGAACCAAACGTTATAACTTATATTCAGTTCCTCTGACTGAACACATCATAATCATTTACATTCAAATACTTGGTGGTTAATCGGCACATGAAGGTGTGTTTCATTCTCACAGTCATTTCAATTTGGAAGGTGATGGCTGAAGAAACCCGTTCACATGCTGCTGTTACTGCAGCTCAGCATCGTCTCTGTGCCTACACCTGTCTGCAGCTGATAGAGACGCGCATCAGAGCACAGAACAGGCCGCAGGAAAACACAACAAGCACACAAAGATAAAAGCTTCCCGTTCTGCAGAGACGGGCGACCGGCGGAGGAAACAGAGGGAGCCGCGTCTCTTTTGAAGTTATATTTAGGCCAAATCCTCCTTTGCAGAACAAACCATCTTCCACTCTGCATACAAATCAGAGCAAAAAACAGAGGGAGGAGCCGCACTAAGAGCACAGGCGCCGACAGCGCGCACACAGACACACACAGACACACACACACAATTAGACAGCGGAGCATAAAAAAAACCAACACAGACCCACTGGGTTTGATTGCCTTAGATTCCGTCTGCATCCAAACTACTCCCCTCCCACAAGTGACCGATTTCTCAACGGACACAACTCTGAAGATCTGAACTCACGGAACCATGTTGCTGCAGGTGACGAAAAAGGTTGAGTAGACTTAAAGCGCACATGGATAGAAGAACAGTAACTCGCAGCAGGTGAGGTCAGTGCGAACACGATGAAGCACTATGAACGCTGCCATCCTGTAAATAAAGATAGATGATGATGGATGGATGTGTTTTACATATTTTATCGAGGAAAATGACAAAAACCTGCTTCTCACAACGTAAACGACAAAACATCGTATAATGACCTGTTTGACTGACCTACTTTTGAAATGTTTCCTCTCTGTGTAAATTTAGCTTTTTTTTTTATTTGAACTTTTACTCAATTTTACTGTTGTTTTATCCTTTTGTGAAGCACTTTGTAACAAAAGTGACAGAACAAGGACATTTGGACGTCTCCATACAATAACGAGGACAGAAGATAACTTCCCAGCAGGCCTCCTGCCTTCAGTCGGTTTGCTTCTGCATATCTCACCCTGCGCTCACGTGACTGCTCATCCAGTCTCACTGTAGTTGTGTGTGTCAGTGACGGCAGCGACAGCAGCGACGGCGGGTTTGTCCTACTTAATGACTTAATTGAGGTGGTTAACACTTTCAGGATAATGAGAGCCTCTAGACCACAACAGACCCAGGAGTGAGAGCTCTGAAGTGGAGCGCACACACACACACACACACACGCACACACACACACACACACACACACACACACACACACACACACACACACACACACACACACACACACACACACGTACGTATAAAATTAGCAACAATAAATGAAGCTAAAACACAGATTCCAGCATTAAACCTGACCTCTTCTATTTCATTTAACTTGTTCACACAGCATCAGTATCATATTAATCATCGGCAGGTTAAAACGTCCTTGAAGTGTCAAATAATTTGAAATGTGAACATCTGCTCTTCCGCGGCAACGAGGCGATTCCCATCTGGTTGGGAGGAAAGTGTGAAGTGAGAGAAAGCTCCAGTTACTCAGGTGCTCGGGTGTTAAAGACCTCCCTCCTCTCACCGGGAACAGGGGGAGGGAGGGAGGATCAGAGCACAGCAATTCATGTTATTCTATTTTATTTGTCTAACTCATTAAAGAGCGGAACGATGAATTAATCACAAGAAAGCCAGACAAAGAAACACACTGGATTAATTAGATAAAAGTTGATAAGGCCACAGTGGTTTTGACCTTGGACCAAATTCAAATCTGTTCATCCTTCAAATTTGGCATAAACATTTGATTTAACAGACATTTTAATGGAATTAATGTATTCCAAAATGCTTTAACTTTTCTTTTCCAGACTAAACAACGAAAAGAAGTGCATTTATATTTACATAATAAAATGTTTATTTTCTTAATTCAGGTTGTATATACTGTATATTTATATTTGGCTTTTATTTCGTTATCCATAATAATGTTTATGCTTAATGTGAAATATCAGGCATCAATTACATTACTTTGTCATACGGGTTTGATAACAATATCTTAGGAATCACATTTGTTTAATGCAGATTTACGTCCACCGATATTTCGGTATCAGAAATCTTTTAGTACCTAAAATCACCATCTGTCCAAAAAGCCATATGAGTTGGGCTATGATATGAATTTAAGTCTTTTGCATGTTATTTAAAACAAACCTTGGTATCGTGGATGTAGACTTTTCTCGCATCGTGCAAAACCAAAACTAGTAGGTATGAACTTATCATCTCCATCCCGGCAGTGAGTTTACATCTTATTTTATTTATGTTATTCAGATGGGGAAAAAAATGTTTCATCCTTTTGCTTCCTGATCATAAACGGTGACGGAGAGCAGAAGCATCGGCACACAGATGACGACCAGTGTTTGTCCACGTCACACACACACACACACACACACACACACACACACACACACACACACACACACACACACACACACACACACACACAGCCTCATTCTGTCGCACTGGCCCATCAGGGATCGATGTTGAAGGCGTCACATTACCACTAATGTAATCAGCAGTTTACCACTGGGAGTAATTACAGAGCAGACTGGAGGCCTGCAGGGATGCAGAGTCCTTGAAGCTGCAGACGTTGCCTGAAGCCAAACACCAACATGCAGACACACGAGCAGCCACCTGCACCAGCCACCGCTCCAGTAACATAACCAGTCCGTCTGGAGAGGGACCTCTTTGTTTATTCTCCGGGAGGTGGCCACAGACTCCGACTCCTCATCCTACTTCTCCCAGTAGCCAACTGGGGGAGAATCGTTCTGCAGTAAACAGCAGCTGGTCACCTGCCAGAGCAGCTGCTGCAGGAGGAGGAAGGCGAGGGGGCGCTCAGAGTCCACCTTTCCCGAAATAGAAACGCTGTCAGACATGACAACACACACGCACGCACACGCACACGCACACGCACACGCACACGCACACTAACCCAAAATATTGGATCATTTAAGGTTTGACTCAGTTCACCTGCACCAGACAGAAAACAGATCTCTGGTCAGAGGGGAATCTGTGAAGTGGAAGATTTATCACCTTTACTGTGAACACATTTACCGCAGTGGGTGTCCAAGATTTTCTTCAATTCATATAATGTAGTTTGGTCCAAATTAAATATGAGGTTTGGTCATTAATTTGGGTCATAACTTTTCAGAACTGAAATGTTTCCTGGAGTTTTTAATACTATATATAATCTATGGAAAGCTTTGTCGAACTAATGCCGCTCCTCCTTATAGACTTTGAGTTTCTGAGTCTCTATTAACAAGGTGGCAGGAGAAGCGTCAACCCAAAGTCTGAATCATCAGAATACGAGCAGGTAAATGACTAATTTCTAATTATTCATAATAAACAAGCAAACATCCCTGATGAGCTCATCTCTCTGTTGAGCCAAAATCCATCTGAAGAACTGAACAACATGAAAACAGCATCTCACTGCGTCAGCTGACAGATCAGCTGATTCCCTTCCAAGCAGCCCATTAGCAAACCCCTCTCAGGGCGCTCGATTTAAGCCGCATCAGCCAGCCGGCACTTCCTGCTTCCTCTGCATGGCGCGAAGCAACACGCCTCCGCCCCAGCGCCACGTTTTCATGCTGCATCCGACGTCATCGATGTCTCAGAGTTATCACTGAGGCTCTGTCCTGAAACGCTGCTGCTCTGCCTGCTCTGCCTCAGGCTTCCCATGTATTCACGTGGAGGAGCAGGGAAGTCCCAGAGTCACGATACCAAATATGACCTTATTTAAATCATCACTGGAATCATTGATTTTTCTAAGACAAAGAAAAGGAAATGGCCTGAAAATGTATTCTGGTTTATTCTGGTAAAGTGACCCATTTGTCAAAATTCCCTCTGAGACTCTGACAGTTTATCTAGTTCACTGATGTAACACGTCTCCCCAGGTTCCCTGATATTCCAGGATTCCACCTGAACGCTCAGGAGGTTTCTGTGTTGTTGTCCACACGTCTGAGGGAAGAATCTCCTGCTGCGTGGTTCACGTGTGAAAGATAAACTGCAGAGAAAGTCAGCTCCCGATTGTACGGACATTCTCCGGCGTTCATGTCTTAAAATGTCCCGTGTTGGCCCAGTGATACACTGGCGACATGTCTAGGGAGTACAGCGCTTCCACCAGTGTTGCTCCGGGGAGGAAGGACACGTTCTTTGGAGGAGCCGTCAAATTGGGACGGTCCAGTCGCGCCGCTGTGACGCAACCGGACTTCACACGCAGCCTCCGAAGGAAGCGGACCTGCTCTGATGCTGCGTTCCAGACGACTCGGATGTCGGAATTGTCTGACCTCCTTCTCTAAAAAGGGCAACGGAACGCCACTCAAACCCCCGACTTCACGCACAAGCAGCTGTCTGTACCTCACGCAACAATGGCGGCGCTCATAGAGCCGTAGAGACTGTCCACCCTCTGCTGGACTCGGGTTTCCTCGTTTGTGAGATTGAGTGACAGTGTGTGTGTTCTCAGCCTCTCGTGTATTGGAACGTGTTTCCAGGTATAAAAGTCAAATAAAATGTACAATGTCGTCGTTTCCCTCCTCTGATTTGTTTCTGTATGAGCGGCCACACTTGAAATAAACTGTCAGACACGTTTGTCCACGTTTGACGTCGTGACATCACCGCGCGTTGGAACCCAGACGTCCGAGGGGCCTGGAACGCAGCACGGGACACAGCCAGGGTGACGAGCCTCCACAGGTGACCGAGACACTGCGGAATCCTGCACCGGAGCGGTGACCGTGAACGCATCGCTGCACTTTCTTATGTCCAACTTGGCTGATGACGTGAGAGGAAAGTGACCTCAAACGCAACACGTACACACTAAAGTGTAGGGGCTTGTGTATTGTGTACACAGACACACACAGAGAGACACACACGGACACACACAGACACACACACGGGTCTTACCGGCTGGCATCCTGCTGCTATGCGGCGCTGCGGCGTCTCTGCTCCGGACTCACTCGGTCAGTTAGCCTCCATGTAGCTTCTCCCGGCATCGAACCCTCGGCTCCTGTGACACAAAGCAGCCGCCCGTGAGCCCACACGACCCGCTTCCCCTCACATGAACCCCAGTAACAGGCTGTCGGCTGTCCGCCCTCACACCGACCCGCCGCCCGACCCGCTACACGGCCACTGTCCGCGGGACTTAGCCGCCGGAGCTAGCGTCTCAGCGGGGGGTCGAGGGAGTGGGGGGGGTGGGGGACGCCGCGGCGGAGACCCCAGCGGGTAGGGACTCGAACCGGGGGAGAGAGAGGTGAACGTACCTGGAGGTAAACAGCAGCAGGACCGTGGACTCCCACACGTTACTACACTGCTTCCTGCTTTACGGCGACACACAACGCGGAAGTGTGAGAGTGTGTGTGTGAGTGTGTGTGTGTGTGAGTGTGAGGGTGTGTGTGTTTAACATATGCCAGGGGGAATTAGCTAACTGCTAATTATAGCAAACAGTGATTTACTTCTGCTTGAATCAGAACATTAACCGACACCTGCTCTCTTATATCAATAATGATGCAAATATGTTTTTTTTATATTGATGGATTTTATCATTTCATATTTATTTTATGTAAATATTTCATCATCCTTTTCAAATAGAGGGAGGCCCACAGTTTAGTGGCTGTTTAAAGGGATAGTTCACTGACAAATTAAAATACCCTCATTATCTCCTCAGCACAAGATGGAGGGGGTGAAGTGTTCTGGAGTTTCAGGGGTAAACAGTGTTAGAGCAGAATCCAACACAGTGGAAGTCACTGATTCTTCAAACACAATAAAACAACAGAAAATAACCCAACTTGCCTCCGTCCTGCTCCTGTGGTGTCATCCAAGACCCGGCGTTCAAATTCCACTCAAAACTGCATCATTTACAGTTTTTAGCCTAATTGTCCGCTACCGGAACTAGCGATGCTACCGCGCGCCCTTTGGGCAAGAGCGTGTGTGCGTACGAAGGTGAGCGTCTCCAGAGGAGGACCTCAGAGGACATTTAGGTTCTTATCACCAAAAGCTTTCCTCTCGCTCGCTGAGGATCGCCTGCTGTTAAATGATTGTTTTGCTCGCGATGTCAAAATCGTAACCTGGCAACAAAAGATCGGGGATTTCTCATTTTCATATACTATCGATTTTGTAATGATTCAAAGCCGGTGGAAAAACGGCAAAGTTCTCTTTTAACCTTTTGATTTAGACATTTAGACATAAGATGGTATCTCGTGAAACTTTTTGGAAAGACGTTTTTTATGCACCTCACATGAGACACGACATGAGATTCCTAAAAAGCTCTTGATCTCCGCTGGTGTGTTCAAGCTGCAGCCTGAATCCTCTACCATGTGTCGATTGGTCAAGGACTTCCTTCCTTCCTTCCTTCCTTCCTTCCTTCCTTCCTTCCTTAACCAGAGCCGCTCTAAAACATGCTGAGGCCACTCGTGTTAAATCATCCGATCTCATGATGTGTTCATGGCGCAGGAGAATATGCTCTCAATGACATCTCGAATGAATCTAAAACTGTCCAACAGATGGTAATTATCCAGAACCTGACTAAATATATCTCAAGAGCCGACGTGTTAATGTGTGTGAAAGTGTGCTGGTTGTGCTTTTTAAGCTCTTAAGGACCTTTGCTGGGCCGTCCAATGGACTTAGAGGTGATTAAAGGCTTTGGCCCCGCAGACGGCATGCGGAGCGTCCACCGAAGACAAGTGACTGACGGCAGCCAGCGGCAACACTGCCTGCAAAAAATAATTAAATAAAAACTGAGATAAAAAAGATCCTGTTTGTGTAATTACTGTAATGCAGGGACGTGGGCATGTCACAGCTGTACAGAGGTGGATCTGCACACAGGCTTATATTAAAGCTGGAGGAGACGGGGGGGGGCGTTGTCGTTACTGACCACACAGACTGATGCTGTTTGACCAGGAAACAGTTTTACTCAGACTCGTGAGGAGCTGGTCACTGGAGCGAGATGCAACAACGCAGTAGACTGGTCAACTGCTTCCAGTTTGTCCAACTTTCACTCGTTAGTCTCTGGACCTCTCACTCAGAATCTGCATGAGGGCGACGTGCACCTGCACGTGCACACGCTGCCGCAGTAGACTCCACTGGTAGTTTCTATAGAAGTCTATGAGAAAACGACTTCTTACTCTATAACGTCAGTAAACATTTAGAGTTGAATAGACCATCAAGCACCGGATGCTGGGTCCTGGTTTCAAAAAGCCAAGATGGCGCTGGACAAAATGTCAAACGTGAGCTCACAAGCTAACGGGTCACGTCACAGCTTGCTGATACTTGACATGTTGGGCAGTTTAAAAGCTTGAGATTGTTTTCTGCAACGACAGACCTTTTCCATTATTGTCCAATAAACCCACTCATTCTGATGAAGAGCTCAGTGAAAACTTTACTCGATCATGATGGAAACACTGACTCCTCGAGCAGCAGTTCACTGTTCTATATAAATAACTTGTTTGGCTGCAGTCGATCTGAATGTTTACTTGTGAAAACACCCGTCACATGAGAGCGAATAGACGACTGTGTGTTGTTCAGCAAACACACACATCAGATGCAATCAATCTCTCGGCAAACACTTTCACACACTCCGCTCCGCAGCAGTGGAGGTGAAAAGCCCCGGTTTGCACTTCAGAGGCTTGTGTGGGTGGAAGACGGACGCCTGCGGTCGTGAACAGGAGTGAACGCTGGAGTTTAACCTGCGGTGAAACATCCTCAGCGTCCGACAGACATCAGATCAGCTGTGACGGAGGCTGGAGGAGCTGAGTGGTTCGGATGAGCAGGTCAATCAGTGATCCCAGAGTCCTGCTCAATATGTTTTCTGACCTTCACGTGTTCACACAGGAAGGGTTGAGGAATAAGTGACCCTAACGGCTGAATAGGCTCCTTACCCACCAAAGTTCGCATCAGTGACTGAAGGCCCTTGTCACACTGGACAAAAACGCCCACTGACGCCTACTGACATCTGGCATTTGTCTTCAGCGGGTTAGCAAAGGGTCAAATCACTGCAGCAGTTACTGGTATTCAGTCGTCAGTTGATGCACAAATGTTCACCTCTTCTCCGGTGCACTGCTCCAGAGTGTCATGGTGGAAATGAAGGTTTGTCTTCTTCGCCATCTCAGCCTCGAGTCCCCATCGTCCTGTTGCTGTTAAACTGGAAGACACTGATGTGACGGTAAAGTAAATATCGTAACAAGCTGCTTTCCAAGGTTTATTAACTAATAATCAGCACTACCAATTTTACCCACGATTTAAAGAACATGAGCAGAATGGACTGGATGAGCTGTATGATGTTTTAAACCAGAGACTATGGAGGACGTGCTGACATTTCCTCACACAGGCGATGACTTCTTGCGTTAGTGAAACCACCATTGGAAAAGAAGCAAAAACATCTGGCCCGCCCCCTGGTGGTTGGCTGGAGTATAGGTGATGAAAAGGGGTTGGGTCTGCTTTCACATGTATCCGTGCGTCTCCACGTCCTGTTGTCCGAATCCTTTGACGTGAAATACGGCCGCACTGTCGACCGTTTAGCTTCAGGCGTTTTGTTGTCGTGTTGACTGGAGCTCGAGGAAGCTACTAGCTAACTGTAGGCTAACGCTGAGTGGTTAGGAGACACGTGGTTAGCTAACTGTAGGCTAACGCTGAGTGGTTAGGAGACACGTGGTGATGTTGCCTGTTAGAAGAACTATTTCAGTACAAAGCTCAGAAACTGAAATCTGCGTTGTGATTCATTCCTGTAGGAATCGCCCGTGAAGGAACCAGTTGGGGGATTTTGGTTCCCTATCCTTGTCATACAACCCAGCCTCCTCCATGTTAGCAGATGAGACATGGACAATGATGGTTTCTGTCATTTCTTGTAGTTCTGACAAAAGACGCTGCAGCTACAGTTGTAAAAGTACAAGCAGCCTAATGAACCGTATAGGTTGTTCTGCAGGATTGTAGGTATTCACTAAATCTGCGGTTACTTTCTGTCAGACTGAAACTTTCCTCGCTGCAGAAGATCTGATCTCAAGTACACTTGTATTTTCTCTCTCGCTTTCATTCCTCCAAACCTCCCGTCTCACCTTGATGTAAACGCTGCTATTCTTAGGCGTCTGATGAAGAGCGGGTCCTCGGCAGTGAGACAGGTGCAGCTGCACTTTTCACATCCGACAGAAACGAACTGACAGCATCAACGTTTTGTTCTCCGTCATTAATTTTTCAGGGCTCAAACTTCTCGCTCGGTGTCAGCGGGTAGGACTCACCGCACACACACCGTGTTTAAAATGAAAGGCACTGCAAAATAATTCAAACCTGACAAAGCTGAAGTAGCTCAGATGGGAAAGAAAGGTTTGAAACACAATGTGCTCATTGTGCCTCCAGACACTTTTACTCAAATTTCACCGAACATTTACTGTCTCAGTGTTTCCAGCAGCGCTCGTCTCAAAAGGATCCTAAAACATAATCCATGCATTTATTGTCCATTTCTTCCTTTCAATGGGAAGGAATCCCACATGTTTCTGGGGTCTGGGTTATTGGATGCTGAGTCTCATGTTCCCAACACGCAGAGCTTTTAAAAAAACAGATGCTGCAGAGATTCTCTGAAAACTGAATAAAGGCAGAGATTATTTTAGCCACAGAAGCGTCATACTGGTTTCCCTGCGTCTCCCATTGAATCTGCTGACATTAAGAGAGCGAGGCAGGTCGTCTGACAGCCCGTCAATACCAGAGATTCTCCTCCAGCTGCTTTCCAAAGACTCCTCACGCCGTCCGCTCTCTGCGCCGGCCGCCCGTGGATTTTAGGGCTTGTTTTTAGACATGTGGGAGTTTGTGGAAATCGATGAGGGATATTTTCCTCCTTTCTCTCCTCAACTCCCTGTCAGCCGGTCCTTTTCTTATTTGCGTTGTATCGGCTGCAGCCGGCGCTAAGGAGCCATTTGATTTCCCATCCCTGAGCTGGTTGACATTTATTTCACAAACACTTGACATTTGGAAATGGGCTCCCTGTGCGAGCGCTGTGTGTCCACACTTGTAACCCCCTGTCCCCCCACACACACACACACACAACACACACACAAACACACACACACACACACACACACACACAGTGCCATTAGCAGTCTTTGTGCGGCGCAGCTGGACGGTCAAAGTGTCTGCTGGTTATCAGAATAAGGAGTCTGACTCAGTTTGGATCGGAATCGACTTTTTGCTGAAAGCAAACAGACGCGTGACGTCTGCCGATAAATCCATCTGCTCTCGTCGCTTCTCTTCGGCGTCTTGTCTGAATTTTCTGAGGGTTTTTGTTTTATTTCCTATCTCAGTACTGGAACTTTTCTGGATCAGCCCCTCAGACTGTAAATAAAGGTCGATGACATGACAGCGCCCATTCAACAAAAAGCAAAAGCATATTGATCGCCCCCTGGTGGCAGGCTATACTATACTTTATAAACCCTGCCCCACACGTTAAATAACATTTTCTCAAAGATGGTTTCTGTCACTTTAGGTAGATCTTATCACACTGATGCATGTCTGACAGGAATGACAGGAACCATCTTTGACAAATAACTATTTAACGTCTACTTTGATTATTTTGGTTTGGTCCACGGCCCATCTGCTAACATGGAGGAGGTTTGTGAGCTGTTCTGCAGCCAGCCACCAGGGGGCAATAAGGGTGCTTTGGCTTCACCTCCGGGACCTGCCATGTCGTCCATCTTTATTTACAGTCTATGGTGTATATAGAAAAATAACAAAATGACCTCTGTCATAACTTCAGTGTGCTTGAATGTGGATACACGTGGAGCTTTAACCGAGTGAAGCTGTCGCCACCAGGGGGAGCGTCTGTATTTCTCCTCTCAGCATCACTGATCTGATCTGTTGAAGGAACGTACAGAGAAAAATGTATTAGACGCAGTGGTATGGCTGCACGATTACATTATCACGTTGCTATCACAAACATGCTTCACAGTGATACGTTCAGCCTCAGGGCAAAACAAACCCACCATTCACTGTACACACACCCCCACACCCCCACACCCGGCGAAGCTCCCTCTCCTCCCGAGGCTTCAATCAGCCTGCGACAAACCAACGACCTCTGCAGCTCCAACCAGCTCCAGCTGCTGTGACACGAACCCCCGAGGCCCCGAGACTCTGATATCTGACTGCAGCCGAGAGTGGATCCTCGGCTGGGAAAGAAAAAAAGAGAGATAAATAAATAAATGGAAAATGGCAGCTTGAATGATGTCAGAGAAAAAGATGAAGTTGACAGCTGGAGGCGTGAAATCGAAGCGTGCGTTTGTTTGCATGCGAACACGCAGCAGAGCATCTGAGTGTGGACATGAGACGGTGCTGCTGTTTGCATGTCTCTACCAGTGATGGACAACGTATCTCCACTTCCTCCCATTGTCCAGAAGTGAAGCCACAAATATCTGGGATACAAACGCAGAGTCTGGGCAGCGGTGATTAAAACAATAACCGTAAATAAAGATGGACGACATGACAGCTCCCAAAAGTGAAACTAATGCATCCCATTCGCCCCCTGGTGGCCGCCTGCAGTATAGGTCATAAGCCCCTCCTCCTCCATGTTAGCAGATGGGACATGGACCAAACTAAAGAATCAAAGTAGACGTGAAATAAATGTTTGTAAAAGATGTTTCTGTCGTTTCAGGTCGTTCTTATCTCTCTGATGTTTGTTCAAGTTTCTGATCAGTTTGGTTTGAATCAGTTATTTGATGATATAAAAACAGGCTCAGACATAATGATTGACAGCTGACACTGACTCCTGATTGGTCGTAAGTGCGTATGGGCGGGACTGCGATCACCACTTAACTGTAAAACTGTCTTTCAATACTTCAATATTTGACCCAAGGATTTTTAGTTGTCCTTTATTAGACACACACACACACACACAGTGTACTGGCTCCGCCCTCTCACGCTGCTTCTTCTCCGTCTTTCTCCGATTTTTCTTCTTCTTCTGTTGTGGCACCTGCTGCACAGCTGCTTCTCTGGCACCGGATCAGCACCGAACACTGAGCGCTCCTGTCCGTGGGCGGCCGCTCTCCGGCGGCCTCTGCGTTTCGTTTGCATCCGTCTTCATCCAACTGTTCTGCCTCGCTGGCTGGTGCTCCCAGCTCCAGACTCACTCCCTGACACACACACACTGGCTGAACCGCCACGAGCCATCTGCTCCCATCAGGAGAGGCTGATTGATGCACCGCCTGTATAAAAGCTACAGCGATGACTCACCGACTCCCCGCCACGATGTCTGGTGCAGTGAGAGAATGTGTGAGCGCCGTCTGTTGTTAAAGGAAACATAACTTTCTGTTTCTCTTCACAGCTCATTTCTCTGCTTCTCCACCAACAGAAAACTGGACGGCCTCGGATTTCTGATCAGTAATCTATTACTCTGTCTTCAGACCGGGAGTCCAATCCCCTCGGAGTTACAGGTGGGAGCGAACCCTGAACCTTAGAGATGTGATCTCCAGGAAGACATCCGGAGGTGCTTGGTACTTCCTCACAAAGTTTTCTTTCTACTTTTGGAGTCTGAGTTTGCTGAGCAGTTTGTTAACGTTAAAGACGACGTCAGGATTCTCTCATTCATTCTTTACATCTGACTCCATAAAGATGGACGACATGATAGATCGCTGGAGGATCTCTCCCTGGTGGCCGGCCCACCTTCTCCATGTTGGCAGATGGGACATGGACCGAACTTAAAGAATTCAAAGTACAGGTGAAAGAACCAGAACCACAGAGGAAGAAAAGAGTGTGAATCAAACGCAGCTGAAAAGCCTCACTCGCTCTTTAATTTGTCTGCCAGGCGTATTTTCATATCTGAAAGCGGCGGCCCAGTCGCCTCATGTTGAGCCATCGCCTCTGAACGCTGAGCTGTGATCAAATTCCTCATTGAGATGCAGATGAAGGGCCGACCTGCCTCCGGCTCAGATCGCGGCTTTAGAAGCAGCCGCCAGCGCTGTTTGTTGTCCCCTCTGTGATTTCAGCTCATCATCCGGAGCAGAGACTCCTGCTTTTCACAAGCAGCTGCACAACCACTTCACCCCTCGGTGGCCTTATTGTGCTGCGTGAACCAGTGTTAAACCAGCACTCAGTGGAAGTGCACAATGACACCGTGTTGCACATCGTCTCTTTGATACCAAACACACTCACGGTGGTGGAAGAACTCAATGCAAGCACAAAAATAGTCATATGAAAACGGAGGATGGAAACATGCTGGTGTTCTCTTTTCAGGAAGATCGGTTGAATTTGACTTCATGTGCACAGCTGATGAAACATGATCCATCTATGAGGAGAGAGTTGGACCAGACAGGTGTGGAGTCAAAGTACTTCACACCTCTATGTGTTTTCTGAGCCGTTAACTAAACTGTGATAAATCTACATTTATATATTGAACAAGGCTCAAAACGCCACCTAGTGTTTCAAAGTGCCTCGAACCTTCCAGGACCAATGTCTACGTAGAGTCAACAGGGACGTCTCTACGTCAGGACATTTATATACAATGTATAATATACATATATGAAACATGTGACCGCTCGTCAGTGTGAATCTGGAAAGCTACGCTAATCTTCTGAAAACCTGTAAACCACCAAATCGTCTCCATTCAGAGACGTCCCCCATCCTCTGCTGTCCCTTTACCGTCTCTCACACACACACACACACACACACACACACACACACACACACACACACACACACACTAACACTTCTGTGGTCGTGGTCGTCAGGAAACTCTGGAGATGAGAAGTCTGTACTTTGTACAAACAAGTGTGTGCTGCCACGGCCACAACCTAGATAACTTTGCTTGAGCTTATAATAATTGGATCTATTGGTATGTTATCTCTGTTAATGTGTCACCTTTCATCTGCATCAGGGGACTTATAATCACAGGTTTTCACCCAGCTGGAAGCCACAATAGCCACAATAGCCACAATAGCGTGATTGGCGGCGTTTGACGGCCGATGGCTTTTGAATGTGTGGGTGATATTAAAATGCACGGCTGAAATAAATGGACATTGAGTGAGGGATAACAGATTGTGATAATTATACGGCGGCGTGAACAAAACGGAAAGATACTTAACTCCCCGGGTGCATGTCCACTGTGCAGAGTGAAGAGTGTGGAGTGAATGAGGAGGAAGCAGCGAGCGCCGTCAGTGTCGCTGAGCCCTCCTCCTTTGGACACGCTCATTTTAACAACCGCAGCACTTTGCGCTTTTAATGCGTTTAATTACGTTTTCCTCCTGTGTGTGTTCGTGCTGCAGATACTTTGCTCCTCAGACTTGTGCAGTTGAAATGAGGTGAGTGAGTGTCATTAACCATGAAAGCTGATTTTTTAATGTGTCCAGTGTTGCGTCGCTGACTCGTCGCCGTGCCAGGGTCCAAGTGAGTCCAACGTTTGGGCTCTGATTCGTGGAAAAAACACTCAAACCTGTTGTTTTTATTTTTAATGAAGAGAGCAGAAGCAAAGGAGACCAAGAACAGGTGGCCTGTGAAAATAGACCAGGGGATAATTTAGCCGAATCCAAGATGCAGTCGACAGCCGACCCAGACAGAAGGACGGAGTCACCAGTCGTAGACTCAGCGCAGACTCTGGGTCTCGCTGATCCGACAGAAGGTCCAGGCTGCGTCTCGGTTTCCAGGACCAAGATCTCGACTGGGAATGAACATCTGTCTGGTACAGGGACATTTTGTTTCTATGACTACAGGAGAAATGTCCCTAAATCTCACACATTAGACTGGGTGATAGTTCAACTGAGGGACTGTTGGGCCTTGGCGGAGCTCTAGTTTTATAATAATCTGTGTTAGAGACCCTGCGGGGGCATATATGGCTGAGCTGGGCATCCTGTCAGATTCATGAGTTCTCACATTTAATCCACGAGTGTTGGTCTGGGCACAAAATCCATCGATTGCACTGCGTGACGTTCATTTGTTGGAGGCGAAGACGGACATAAATGGCTCTGACGGCCTTTGAAGAGGGAACATGTGCCCTCTTTTGAAGATGAGAAGCCGTTTTGTGGCTCATGCACAACATTAGCTCGGCACAATGGAGCGCCCTCGAGGCCGAGCGCTCGTCCTGTACATGGGAAATGAGTCCGAGGCGCAGCGCTGCAGAGGCATGAATGAGATGTTACAGTCTATTTGTCAATGTTGTCCTTGAGCTATAACACAACAGAGAGCGTCAGCAGATTGTAATACAGATACTAAACAGGACCTTACTGCTGTTTGGTTAACATCGACGTTTCTCTGCCAAACCAAGAATACTTCTTATTCACGGGTTTCAATAAGAGAGCTGTACATTAGATAAGTAGATTATTAGATAACTGTGTACATGCTACATTTCATTTGGAGGCTCGTTAGAAAAAGACCGAAGCATTTACAGTCTTGACCTCAGGAGGACGTCTGCAAAATTGTGTCTGGACTTTCATCCGGAGTTTGACTTTCATCAACGCAGCAGGAGATTCTCTGATCAGACTCGTTCACAACAACACAACGATCTCTGGAGCGTTCAGGTGAGGTAACGAAGTAACGTCTTAATCCACAGCGGCGATAATGTGCTTATCACCCAGTTTGATTTCAACACGTCAGCATCATCCGTGTGCATCACGGGATTTTCACGGCGAGCGTCTTGTCATCAGCCGTCCTGAGCTCAAACAGATCTCACGGTTTAACCTCAAAACAGCCGCTGACTGAATTGTTTCTTTATCTGTCTGGGTGGAGGTAGCACAGGCCGGCTGCTGCTCATCGCCTCTCTGATGGTGAAGAAGCCGACGGTTGTTTTGACACCTTGTGACTTAGCTGCACCCCCGACGAGCTGGAGGGAGCCGGCGCTAATTAGAAAAACGTTGCTTATTTATAGCAGGTGGGAAGAGTTTACACACTTAGATCACACCTCTGCTCGTAGGCTTCACTGAAGCCTTGATAAGGAATAAGAGTCGAAGTAAAAGACCAAACGCTGCTTTGTTGAAGTCAATAAATATTGACCAATACTGCAGTCAGCCACCAGGGGGCGATCCAGATATCCTGGCTTCATTTTAGCAAGCCAGGATATTTACAGTTACACACAGAACAGTTTAATGTGACTTCGGCTCCATCCACACTACGAGCTTCAGTTTTAAAACGCATCACTGTTGCTATGGTTACATCAGATTTATTTTGCTCGTCTCCATCAGGGAGATTAACCCCCGAAAGGTCCGATGTTGAACTTTGACCTCTGCATTGAAAGATGTTGATGTTGCTGCTAATCTGTCTGTGGAGCCTCAACCAACAACATTGTGACATCACACACACACACACACACACACACACACACACACACACACACACACACACACACACACACACACACACACACCTCCTGGATCAGTGTTACCACATCTGGCTCAGCTCTGTTTAAATCTTCTCCATATTTTTTTCAAGTTAGTGAGAGAATGAATGAAAAAGACGATTAGTAAGCATAAGCCACTGAGTGTGTGTGTGTGTGTGTGTGTGTGTGTGTGTGTGTGTGTGTGTGTGTCTGTGTGTGTCTACATGATGGCACATACAGGCTGAATCATGCAGCTGAACCGTGGCAGCTCGTCCGGCTCCATTGTCGACGTGGAACAAAAAGAACAATAAAAAACAAAATGAAAGCCAGAAGCTCTGAGTCTCTTTCTCTCAGTGAAATCTGTCACTTTGGGGACAAAGCCTCCGAGGACATCATCGTTTCAGAAACCAGGAGAACCAGTCGCACAGTGTTTGTCTTTCCTCCTCCAGTTTTGAATTTATAGAAGCTGCAGTGTTTAATTCCTGTTGAAACGATATCTTCACAGATTTAACAGCAGTCACCAGATTCATGGGCAGGAGAACGAGGACAAAAGATTTGCACAATGTGCTCGGAAACGTGTCCAGAGACAAAAACCACCACAGTGAATTCTGACCCTGCAGAGGTCAAAGGTCACAGTGTTGATCTTCCTGTCAGCAGGAATGACAGAATCCAACTGAAGTGAACTCCTGTGTTCTGACTATATTTGAATTCTGAAAATGAATCTGCAAAGACACTAGTGGCTAAAGGAGTAAGTAGTATATGGTTAAATATCTTAGATACTGCTCATTGTAAACAAAACCCTGTGACTGCTCTTTGATGAAACACATTAATGTTGGTTTTAAACACACATTCATTATCAAACTTATTAAAAAATCTACATTCATGGGTTGAACATGGCTCATGACGCCACCTAGTGGTTCAAACTGTCTTGGACCTTTCAGTGTCGACCTTCGACAACAGTTTACAGCTGCTACGATAAAATGAAATTACAGTGAAGTGAACTGGAGTGTTCAAGGTGACCAATCAAAGGAGGGGAGCATCAGCCACTGTCTCCGCCTCCAAGGTCTCTGAATTCAACTCGGCGAGCGAGCGACTGCACGGCGTCCGGAGTGGAGCAGTTCTGAGTGCGAAGGAATGTTTGAGTTCACGCTCGTCTCAGCGCGGTAGAAATGCTCGGTGTGCGAAATTTGAGACTAAATAAACGCGATACAGCCGCAAGTGCCGGCTATAGCCCCGCCTCCCCGCGTCCTAAAGACATTTTGTGAATTTCCAGGAAGAGAAACTTTGGGGTGAAGTTACTCTTTAAATCCAGCAGCTGTAAAAATGAAATGTAAATGAAACTACTCAAGTCGAATACAAATACCTTTAAAACGTTCCTAGTTTACACCGCTGCAGGTTTTCAGTTCAGTCTTTATCTTCCTGTTCACCTTTTCACCTTTTCAGCTGCTGGACCAACGCTGGACCCCTGGAATAACACTCCTCCTCTTTGACTCGCTCTTCTTCTCTTCATCCTCCCCTCCCTCCTCCCTGCTGCAGTAAACGCTCCTCGCTCTGCACCTCCAAAGCTGTTTTTAGCCTCGTCCTTGGTTGGGCTAAATAAAAACCACGGGTCATCAGATATTCTCTGAGGAACATCAACAAGCTTTATACGGCTGCGTTTACCCCCCCGTCGTGTGAACGCACAGACGCCGTCTCGCTCCCGTTCTGTATCGACGTCACGTCTTCAGCCAGACGAAGGCTTTAGAAGGAGCATTTCTGCATCTTCTCCATTACTCAACGGTGATATTTCATCCAGAAAACACACAAGCAGTGAATCATCTCAGATTGTACTGAGATAGAAATGATCTGCGGTTTGTGTGTCCTCGAGTCCCAAAAAACATTTCTGGTCACAGACTGTCCTTGAAATTCTCCGTCTTTTTATTTCCAGCTTCACTGCCAAAGGTATGTGGACGCTAACACCTTTTCTCAAACCCACAAGCTGAGACAACAACCCACACTCTGCTGGGCTCAGGACTCCCACTGGATTTGAGAACCTGTGTCCACATAGTTTCGACATGCAGATAAATTAAAAAGCATCTACAGAAGCTTGTCCCTCAGCAGATCACAAACCACCGAGTTTGATTCCTTCTTTAAACCAGACCAGGATCTTTCACTGAATGTAAACAACAACAGCATCAGTGAGTGTAATACTGACGTGACCGTGTGCATGAATCTGACCAATAAACACGTCAGTTGGAAATTAATTAAAGACAAATACATAAAAAGAAGAATTTGTGTCCATGGGCGAAATCGATACTTTACATTTCGTGTGTGTGTGTGTGTGTGTGTGTGTGTGTGTGTGTGTGTGTGTGTGTGTGTGTGTGTGTGTGTGTGTGTGTGTGTGTGTGTGTCCATGGAGACCCGCCGCCAAGGTTACAGCTGTGTCCTGCCTTCAGATCAGCCAATGATCTGCTCCGACATCGATAACCAGCAGGACACACAGGAGCGTCTTGCTCAATTATTCATCACTAAAGTCTTTTGTAACCAGTAAGCGGATCAATAGCTGCTGTAATCAGCTTTCCAATGAGGGGAAGTAGCTCACTATACACACTATACATTTCATATTAGGTATCCTGTTATTATGTCTGAGCTCTGAGTGGTTCCTGCGAGCAGACGCCCCAGGAGACCACAGACGAAGCCGCTTGTGTCAAGGTGGACGTTAAGAAAACAGAAATCCAGTTTCTTTGACCTCTGATGACCTGTGATTCAGCTCAGTGACACACGGTCCAATTAATCAGACTCCGCCTGCCACACGCCACCAGCTGCAGCCTGTGGTTCTCCTCGCAGCCACAAACCTTCGAGTACAGAACTCCTGATAATCTCTGGACATTCTCCAGACGGGCTTTATGTGAGAAGGCAAATGTCAGAGTTTCTCTGGAGTTTGTCCTGTCAGCCACTAAAGTGAAAACTCAGGAGAATCTCTGACTGAGCGGATGAACACAGCAGGAGGTCCTCCACAAGGTTTGGCTGCCTTTACGTTTTTTAAAGCCGTTTTCAGACATGACCTGTGGAGGATCTCTGGAGAATCGGGTCCAGAAGCTCAGTTCGTCTTCCACACATGAGCAACTCAGTGGAGGATTCTCCGCTCAGACGAGTTCACAACAGCAACGCATCCTGCAGAGGGAGAGGGGGGGGAAAACAGAAAGAATCCAAGTATCTCAGGATGAAAAAGAGGATCATACACGTAGAAGTCGTCAACTTGGAAAGACGAGGAGTTTTGAGAAATTGAGTTGATATGGTGTCCGGAAGGTTTTTAACATTTCCAGCAGCTTCAGCCCAAATCCTCCCAGACCCGACAAGCCAGTAAATAGTTTTACTTGTTGGTCCAACATTTCTCAGGCTCAGGAAATTTAATCCTATGTATATATATATATATATATATATATCACCAGCACCAGCCCCCCCCGGCACTGTTTTCTAAGTCTCCTCGATATAAGCTGATGATCCGTTTGCTTAATAAAACTCCAGAGAATGATACTTGGTTTAAGCTTCTTAACCGAGATCCCTGTTTGCAAGCATGACCTTAAAATGTGGAATAAGTCCGAGGCGTTCACGGGCGTCACCGAGAGGCTGAAGTCACGCAGCCTCTTTGTTCCGTTAATGTTCCGGAGTTTAATGTGGATAGAAACTTGTTCGAGTGGACGACACACTGAAACACCTGTCCGCCTCGTGCTGTGTGACGCACCTGCTGCTGATCAACTCACTGTCGCATGAAGAACTTCCTGAGTCTATTCCTGAAGAAAGAAATCAACAAAGGTGGATGGAATTAAACGGATGCAGATGAAATTGTTGTTGAAAGTCGATTCACGCAAACAAGAAATAATTGAACTCACTTATTTCCACAGTTTCCCCGGAGGAGATGGAAACGCAGCCCTGGAATATTTATATTTGAAGGGTTTCGTTTTTCACCCGTCTTGTCTTTATGTGTGTAGCTGTTGAATCAAATGAATCAGATGTGAAGCAGCAGCAGGTTGTCGGGTCCCGACTCGTTCACACCAACAGGAACATGTGGGAACATCCAGGCGAGGCGGAGCCTGTAGAGCAGCAGGAGGCCGGACATGACGTATAAACTCTGCTGTGGAAAGATCACACCGGCGTCGGCCCTCATCACCAAAAGATCTGGAACCTCCTCGTGTTTCCAAGTGGACGTCTTCGTCTTCTACGTGTACGGCTCCTCTTCTTCATCCTGAGATCTTTGTGTTCTTCCAGTTTCACGTCCGTCACGTGTTAGAAACCTCATCAACACGTCCACTCGCTCTCTGGGAAGCTTCCACACATGGTCCTGCTGTGTCCTCACATGGACTCACTCTTTTACTCCGGTTCTGGTACGAAACGTTTTTTAGAAATGTCCGAACCCACTGACTCCGACACGTCCAGCCCCTCCAGACTTCAGTGCAGGACTGAAAGCAGCTGTTTGGAGCCTGCCAGGTCCCATTGCTTTATTTTTAAAAGTATAAAATTAACCAAATTAACAAGATATAGCAAAAAAACATATTATACAGGATGTAAAGGATAAAGCATAATAAAGGATATTCTGTCCGGATGCCGTTTCCAAACAGAATCGTATCGGTGTGGATGTTCTGTAGATATTTCTGCTCTCTCATCTTTTCAGGTGTCAGTCGTCAGAAGTTATTTTTCAGTTGTTGACTGGATGTCATTTGAACGGCAGCATGATGTTCCGGTCCGCGGCTCAGACTGAGCGTCACCTTAATTCACCCGACAGAGGAGAACACAGAGCGCCGCCCCGCGGGTTGCTTTATCTCTGCTTCTCTTAATTGGGCCACTCGATGAAAGAGGGATGACTTTCCAATTAAACACTGTCATTTTCATTTTCTTTCACCAGCTTTTAAAGAAAGGGGGGGGGGGGCAGCTTGGGGTAGAAAAGACATGGTGGGTTTCTGCCTTAGCTGCAGCAGTGAATGGAGGGAGTCTGACCTTTGACCTCTCAGATGGAGCATGTTGTGACAGGTAGACGATCAAAAACCAACAACAACTGAAACAGCAGCAGAAGAAAACAAGCGATTATCAAAATACTTAAATTTTCTGTCCGATGACGAGTGTAGATGAGGTTTTTCTACTTAACAGAGCAAATATACAAAAACAAAAGAGAAAGACCACACAGGTTTATTCTCCGCCACAGTTGTCAATCGTATGATTTGCGCAGACGGCGGCAGCAGATTATCATCTTGTTATTTCCCCCACAGAACTCATCCTCGGTAATTGATTCTCTGGTGTTCATGATCGTCGGCGGCAGAAGAAACCGCTGATCGATATGTAGCTGGTTGACTGGAAGCAGCAGCGAGACAATGAGAGGGTGTTTAGGTGCAGATCAATATCGTTTAGGTTCATTCACTGTTGTGTTTCCAGCTGACAGATGGACAGACCTGTAAACCAGCAGGTCACCAGGTCAGGCCTCCCTGAGTCTTTCTGCCCCTGTGGCCACCACAGCGCCCCCTAGAGAGCTGTAAAGCCCCGGGTGGAGAAGGTGAAGTGTTTATCTTGTGTTTAATATGACGATCAGTGATCACGAGTCAGTTCAAGGAGGAAAGTTCTCTTCCCCTCGTATCAAAGCATCACTTCTCTCAACCCGGCTTTATTCAAACAGCACAACTCTCTCTCCGTGATCAAAAGAATGTCAACCCTCTGCGTCCCATCGAGGAGAGCGACTTGACAACGGGACCTCAGGGAAGAAGGGGGGTCAGGATGAACAGCCAAATTTAGAAAAAAGTTATTTTATAGATATAAAAAGATATAAAACCGCTCTCTGCAAATCTGTCCACATCCATTTTGTTCTGGTTGGAGTCAAACTGTGTCTGAGCCAGCGAGCAGGTGGCTGATTGTCAAACAGATGAAGACGACAGGCTGCATCTCCGTGAAGTGGGAAGAAGGGCTTCTGGGGCAAATAATTAAGGGCTCGCCGTGCACATAAAAGCAAACACTGGTGTTTAAATTCTGCCGAGGCATCAATCCTCCACAAATACCCTGAGCTCCGGCATCTCTGTGATTCTGTGGAACGAAAGCAAGACGGTAGGAGGAGAAAAGTGGAATCAAGACGCTGATTTTAAATAAGTATTTAAAACCTTGTTTTTGTTGATGCAGCTGAAAGTGTCTGATTCCATTGTTTCTCAAGCAAGACGCAGATTTGTGTAAAGAGGAAAAATGGACGCAGATAACTGGATCATGAAGGTATATCCACTTCTAACTGATGCAACGAGTCCAGGAACTTAAAGGTCACATGTGGAATCCTGTGTTAACTCTTCATTTCTCTGGTATTTTCACACCTCAATCTCTGATTTCTCTTCCTGTTTCCACTGCTCGATGACGTCTGTCAGGTGGTGGTTGCGAGAAGTCCTCGACAACAGGAAGCAGCAGGTATGACCTCTCCGAGCCCCCCCCCCCGTCTAGTTTAATTATTAACACGTTACGAGTTGGAGCGTCACAACTGAAACTGGAAACACGAGGAAGAACCAAACACAGACACACAAACGTCAGCTGCACGACGAGCTGAAGCATTTAAATCAAGAAGGTTCACGATGAGTTCAGGCCGTGACAGACAAGAAACAGAAAACAGACGATTGACGAAGAGCAGGAACAAACTGAAATCCTCACACTTTAACTTTAACCTCCAGGAAAACACAAATATGCAGGAGCCTCGACACAAGATGTTACGGTTCGGGCTCGTTCTTCCTTTAGAGGGCGCTCCATGCTCCTGCAGCGTAACTCGTCTCATTGTCAACATCATCCGTTGTTATTGTGTTTCCGCTCGTTGGCCTTTGTGTTAATGCGACCGTGTGAGGAGACGTCTCGGCCGCTGTACGCAGGCGTCTGCTTGGTTTCTGGGGCCAGGCAGTAAACCAGAGGTTGTGCGGTGAAGGTGCATCACATGATTCCTCAGAGGGAAAACCACACACATCTGCTCATGCTGAATCCGGAGCTTTAGGAAACTGTGATCCCGGCTACTGTACGCCTGCTTCCCCCCCGGCTCCAGTATTAAAGATGGATTAAAAACACACATGTTATCTGCAAAGTGAGATTAAAATCATGTACGCTCTGCAAAATGAGATTAATGTTGTGGCTGACAAACTATATCCGTTTCCCTGCAGTAAATCTGTCCTGTGTGTGTCACAGTCTCGGCCTCATTCATCCACCGAATCAGCCACGTGACGCGATGTGTGCGGCCGCTGGCGCTCTATCGCCATTTCAGAGATTTACGGAGGAGTCGTTTTGTTTTCAAACCCTCAGTCACGTCCCTCAGTCACGTCCCGCTGGCCCATCCGTCACGTCTCTGACCGCGTTTATGGGGCAGCAGGTAGCCGCGCTGAGGCCTGTGACGCCGGCCGCTTTAATCATGTGGGCCAGTAAATCTGCTGTCAAGGAAATGTCAGCGTACAAAGGATGTGGACGGATGCAGAACGTGAGGAGACGCGTGGGCTTGTAAATAGACGGGAAGTACGAATGAGGAAGTGGAACTCGACCTGTTCCGCTCTGGGGTCGAGAAAACAAATCAAACCAGTTTCTAAAACCAATAGAAGAACAGGACGGACCTTTTATCAGCTGCTAAAGTTCAGTGAGCAGATCAGAGACTGTGAATATGAACACATGAATAAGTCAATTAAAACCATTCAGATCAGGGTTCGTCAGGAACAATCTGGAGAAGTCTGGTGAACGCAAGTGATTCTATGTCTGGACTCGCTCCTTATCTTCAGAAAAACACTATTACATCCAAACACATACATATTTACATACATGTACATATCTACAGGTAGTTTACTGAAAGTCACTATTATTCTCACTATCCTATTGATGCTGATTGCAGTATCACCTTATGCTTTTACATTCTTGTGCAGTCCTCCTGTGCACATTCTGTATTTTCTTATTCTGTTGACTTCTTTTATATTTGTATTCTCTTGTCTCCCTCTGACCTGTCTGCTGCTGTGACCAGGGGATTCAATACAGTTTCATCTTATCTTATCTTTTCTTATCAGTGTGATAAAATCGACCTAAAATGACAGAAGCCATATTTGGGGAAAAATGTATTTATTGTATTTTTTTACTTTGACCACCAGGGGGCCAACGAGATGCTTTGGCTTCACTTGTGGAAATGGAGTTACAGAGTCTGAAACCGACATGCTGCGTCTCTCTGAGTAAAGCTAATGCTCTTCTGGATTCAAACACCTCGTTGACGTGATGTAAAGATGGAGGCAGCAGCAGGTGTTTCTCCTGGAAGACAGATCGTAGAGGTGGAAGTGACAGAGGAGACCCCGTCTGCTCTCTGGCCTCCAGGACAGCGTTAGGCCCGAAGCGTCTCGAGTGTCATTGGCTCCTCCCTCGGTTTGCACCTGACCTGATTTGGGGCCGGTGAAGATCAGTGGAGCAAACCGAAGCTCTTCCTGCTCGTCAGGACCTCGTGACGCTGCAATTGTGCTAAAAGCCTCCAAATCCGTCCATCGTTAGCAAAGCTCTGAGCTCTTCTCTGATTGCTGCTGTGGCCACAAATGGACGAGGTTGATGTCACAACATGTTATATTTATATTTTGGCAGAAATGTTCCTCGAGTTTACTTTCGAATATCCTCAAAAACTCGAAGAGCTTAAAATGGTCTCGACGGGTGTTGCAGCAGGATCTTCACCTGACGAGGAGCGGAGGATAGATCCAAGTCTGAAGCTTCACACTTTGTCTGTGAGCACAAACCGAGCGGAGGCCGAGTGGGTTCTTCACACGGTCACGACATTGTGCTTCCTGCCTGAGTGAATGAGCAACAACCAATCGATGCACAAAGTGACACTTGATAGCATCAGTTTTGTGTTTTGGACTCGATCTCTGTCTCAGCAAATTACAGGTTGCGCTCTGATGAATGCAGTGAAAACAGCTTCTATTCACAGGGACCGGTTCCCTATCCGCTCCGCAGCTGTGCCGGGCCCTGAGTTATTGTGTTCTGTTGGTGTGAAGAACCTATCTCCTCGTTTTCCAGTATCTTTGTGCGCTGGTAAAGAAGAAATGTGCAGGTCACAGGCGACAGTGACGGAAAAAAAGCACTAATGAGTCACACAGTTTCCTCTGAGGGTCGTCCAAGGTCACACAAATCTACTTCCTCTCAAAGCTCCTCGAGACGTCCGACACGACAGCGTTTAGGACAAACTCCACATTCCTGTAAATTCCTGAAGCAGCGAGTCTCTGATTCAATTTGAAATGATACAGACGGGAAATCAAAGAACTGTGGGGGAAGCTGAGCAATTTCTGTTGCCAAGTTACGTGATTTCTTCAATGTTCATAAGTTTATTCTGAGCGGTTTATTCTTTTTTCTTTAATGAACGTAAAGATTGTTCTTGTGAGCTGGAGTCTGGACGTGATTAGCTTAGCTTAGCATAGCGAGCGTGTTGAGACCTCCTCCCCAGTCACAGACCCTGACCCACCAGTAATCACCTGTGAAGTTAAACTCATCTTAAAAACAACCCTGACCAGAAGCCAGATGCAGAACAAGATGGCGGATAGATCACTGGAAACAGCTGAGCCGATCGGGCGCGTCCTCCTCCTCTTCCTCACTGCATCTCATTAAACGAGTGACATTTGAAAGTCGTCGGACTCTCCTGCTCTGTCTCCGCCTCGTCGTCATTGGCTCTTCTCCCTCCGTGTGGCGCCCGGTCACCGACAGTGCGTATCAATCACCGGCCCCTGCTCCTCCCTGGGGTCTCCTCACGCCGGCCTCATGGTGAATGTTAGGTTTTCTCTTATTGTGCGAGCTGATGTATTCGGGCGTCACGGACCATCTTGGGTCAGCGTGAGGATAATTTATCATTGATTGTGTGATCGATGGCTCCCGGGATGAGCCCCAGGGGGCGTTGTAGGTTGTGGAGGCGAGGGTCGAAGCCGTCACGCTGTTCGTAAAACCCTCCCAGCTTCTGGGATGCATATCAAGCGTGACATTGAACCCGTCACATATTGTGCTGTCTGTTCTTGCTCTGAGGGCGATTGGATGATACGTTAGTAAAGAACTTGAGCTTGTATCCAGAGGTTCTGAGGGGGGGAGACGACCTCGGACCTCGCTGGTCAAATCTGAACATATGTTGTACTTCAGGAGGAGAAATCTGAAGCAAAGTCTTTATGGAAAAGTGAAAACACCTGTAATTTGTGAATCACTTTGTAATCTTGTTAAGAAAAGTGCAAGAAGACAAGTTTTATTCTAATTATCAATTATCATTATTTATCTCCTCTTGAGAACAACAACGTTTAAAAGCATAAAAATGTCCAGTTCCAGTTTGACGATGCTTGAATCGGATGCATCTTTTCCTTGTTGCACAGTAAACGACTTTCTGCTGAAACGTTCACGTGATAAAAGACGTATAAAGAAGAAGAGTCGTGACTAAAAGTGAACAAGAGACGGAATCAGGGCAGAAAACACCGGACCACAGAACAGGAAGTGTGTGAGAGGTGATTTTTAGGATGTGGGCGTGACGCAGACATCTGAATTTCATCGGTTCTGTTTCTCATATTCAGACTCGGCCTCAGTTGTGAGAAACGAGTTCCTCCCCAGGATCCAGCTGATCGATGTTGTCTCCCAGCGGGTCCTGACACTCGGCTCCGTGACACAACATCGAGTTGAAAAATGTGCGGCAGGAAATATTAGCGCCGGGCTCTGGCTGGCAGTCGGCCGGGCGCTGACGACTTCGGCTCCGCGTCCGTCTTCTCCTCACACAAGCTTTTTATCAAAGTGGAAGTTTGTTCATTTTCTGTGACGGCTGACGATGACCTTTCTGTAATTGGTCGTTATGAAAGATGAGACCACAGGTGCGAAGCCTTCACGTCCGTCTGACAACACCACATGTCACATTACCATCAACAGAAGAAACCAACTGTTTCCCCTCATTAACGCAGTAGTTACGAATTTGTTAATTAAGATGAAATCTGAAGGATTTTGGTAAAAACGTTTCTCCAGCTTCTCGGTGAGTTCGGTTCCGAATGAACCGCAGAATGAACTCATGGGTTTGTGATGTGATCGGATTCTGTAGAACATTAAAACGTTACAGTTAAAAACAGCGGAGGTTTTCTCATCATGTTGTGATGTTGACGTGTCTCAAGCTGTTGAGTCTGACCATGAGGCCAGAAACCAGACCAATCAGTGAGCTCGTATTAATTCTGATGGGTCTGCACAGGCCCTGATATCAACAATAATAATAATAACCCATTATCTATATTGATTATACTGGGAGGGAGCTGGAGCCAGTCCCAGCCCACACTGCTCACCAGTGAATCCTCAGCAACTAAAGCAGATGATCGTCTTTTCCGTCCTTTCTGAGCATTTTTTTCTCCCTCTTCTGTCGTTTGTTGGGATAAAAGCCGGCGGGGGCTGGGAGGTGCTCAGACGCCGTCCCGCCGCCGCGTGGCCACTGACCCGTGGCCTGCATCAGTAAACACATCATCCTCGATCAGCCTCGCTGTCACCTCGCCCGGCTCCGCTTCGCTCCAGCGGCTTCCTGCGATACACTGACAACCGCCTGACGCCTGACAGAGCGGCAGAGACGGAACAGTAGAGCCACAGTCGTGTCACGTTAGTGCGATCACCTTTTTGTTCCATCAGGACAAACCAACCCCCACACACACACACACACACACACACTCACTCATATCATATTATTTCCTCCCATTGTACAAGAGGGAAGCTAAAATATGTGAGATACGGTTTCCCTCGTCTTGTGCTAGCGACGTGATCGTGGAGTGGAGCCGCGGTATCAAGGTCCCGCCCATACACATCATCGACCAATCAGGTGTCTCAGCTGTCAATCATCACGTCTCAGCCTGTTTTTTTATTTCATCAAATAACTGATTCAAACCAAACTGATCAGAAACACTTGAACAAACATCAGAGAGAAGAACGACCTGAAATCACAGAAACCATCTTGGTTTGATTGTTTTTGTTTGGTCCATGTCCCATCTGCTAACATGGAGGAGGCAGAGTTTATGACCTACACTGCAGCCAGCCACCAGGGGGCGCTCCAGGCGACTTGGCTTCACTTTTGGGAGCTGCCATGTCGCCCATCTTTATTTACAGTCGATGTATTCACAGTACTTTATAATAACTGTATACTATCTGTTTTTTTACTCGCACAATGTTTACTCATGGATTCGTGATGATGATGATGAAGGAGGTGACGTGAGGATGAGGAGGGTTTTCTGGGTGAGGAGGAAGGTGTCTGTTCCCGTCAGGCCCTGGAAAGTAAGTGGGCTGTGAAAGAGAATTACAGGATCACTTCTGCTAATGCATCAATCAGAGTAAATGAGTCTGATGCCGCTCGGGTTCGTCCTGTTGGTACTAAGAACTCTGAACTATACAAACACCAAAACAAGTTCTGGGGCCGGAAACCGGATTCCAGGCACAAGAAGTGGTGTTGATTCAAATGTGAACGGTGAACACCTGAGTCTTGATGAGGCTCTGCACAGATCAGTTTCTCACCTGTTAACACACATTCATACAGACAGAGGAGACTGGGATTGAACCATCGACCTTCTGGGTAGTGGACGACCCGCTCTACCTCCTGTCAGGCAATTTAGACAGAAACTCCGTGACACACGACCTGTCTGATGTTAGTAGAACTCAGAGTGTAACTTTACACGACTTGTCCGTCTCCTGGCTTCAGTGTGTGTGTGTGTGTGTGTGTGTGTGTGTGTGTGTGTGTGTGTGTGTGTGTGTGTGATGAAGCGGTGATGAACTCTGTGTGTTGACAGCTGGTCCAGAGAAGCGTCGGGCAGCAGACACAGAGTTTACAGGTGTGACCTTGACGTGTTGCAGAGGACGGACTCTGTCCTGCGTAACGAGACACAACTCATCCCCACAGCAGCTGGAGCCAGTGGATCAGAGGCTGTGTGTGTGTGTGTGTGTCTGTGTGTGTGTGTGTGTGTGTGTGTGTGTGTGTGTGTGTGTGTGTGTGTGTGTGTGTGGTGTGTGTCTGTGTGTGTGTGAGAGCTTTAATTCTGGATAATCTTACATCAAGTCCTCAGTGTTTCCCAGAGATGAATGACAGTAAAATCCAACCTGAAGCTGCACATTCATCCTGTGACATATTGTCCTGCCTCCTCCTGTGAGTCTGTGCTCACAGTTTGCTTGTCGCTGACTGCGTCTGGTTCCCTCTCAGCTGCTCTGGCACGCCGCTCCTCGTGCAGCCGAAGCCGTTAATTATGGCGGCCGCTTCACAGCTTCGATAGCAGTGCTTTGGCGCTCGGCGACGTCCCAGCTGTCAGTGTAATCACAGAGCACGGTGGACGAGGACGACCACGCCGGGCCGGCTCTGCCCGGCCTCATCCCACGCCGTCACAAACATCCAGACGGGGAAGTCGCGGCACCTGCTGCTGCTCCCGATGATCTTTTAAAAGTCATCTTCTGCAAAATAAATGTGCATTTCTGTCTTCTTCTCTTTTTGTGTTTCCAGATTTCAAGTCTCTGCAAAGAAAGAAAACTTTTGATTGGCTCAACCTGATTTAGGGAAATCAAACTACAGACTAAATAAATAAGTCTGTCTCACAGTGGACGATTCCTGATTCACTATTATTATTATTATTTATTATTATTCTGAATCAAATCAATTACGATAAAAGATGTTAGTTATTGTGGGGCAGCAGTGAGGGATCATGGGAGTTGTAGTCTTCATAGTGAGTTAGTTGTGGAGGTGAAGCAGTGAGGGATCATGTGGAGGTGAGAGGGGATGTTCCAGACGTCTCCTCCTCTGAAACAAACACCTGACTCAGTCCAGTAAAAACAGAACAAAGCAGCTTGATGTGAAACTCTGTGTTTCTCTGACACGTCTCTGACGCTGAGTCGAACGTTTGCTCGGCTTGTTTCTCTGAAAACTGAAGATCCAGACGTCCGACGACTAAAATCCTTCAACCGAGTGAAAAACCACCGAGATTCAAAGAGTGAATCGTAAAAGATACAAAGTGGAGGAGTGAGCCGTCAGCTGACAGGAAACCATGTTACTTGTCTTCTTCTTCTTCTCCTGCAGCTGCGACTCGAGGTCGAGATGCGACCACGCTCAGGACATCGTGTGAAATCAGACTGTGACTCTTCGTTTGCAGCGAATCCTGTTTGCGTTTCGTAAATCGCTGTCGGTGTTTCAAAGATCGCCCACTGTTCCTGGTGGGTTTTACACAGAGGCCTTCTTACCCCCCCACACACACACACACACAGACACACACATCAGAGCGTCTGTCTGAAGGCTCATTAATGGTCCACTTCTGTCTGTGTTGATTTGATGTGTGCCACCCGCCGCTGCCACATAGTCACGGCAAATCTGACATCCTGTCCAGGAGAGAGTTGAAAATAGCTGCTCATTAACTGGCGTCGCCTCAACACGTGGACGCACGTGCACACACACACACACACACACACACACACACACACACAAATAGACAAAGCCACACACACACACTCAGATGAGCAGTTTTATATGGTTTTAGTCGTGAACACATGAACACACCACCCCCCCGCAATTTGTGTCCACACAGACATGACTCATCATTCAGCAGTGGGGAATCTTCACTCGGCTGTAAACACACACACACACACACACACACACACACACACACACACACACACACACACAGATTTATGAAAACCCACCAACACATATTCAAAGAGGGAAAATCACAGTTGATGAAATGAGAATTGGGACCAACTCCAGGTTCATTTACACCCAGAACAAGCAGCTCTTCAGAGTCTACGTGGATCAGGTAAGAAAACAATACACTGACCAATCCAAACTATTACATGTCACTAGGAGCGTCACAGTGTTTACACGGAGAAAAGAGGTTTCACTGACTGAAAATGTGTCTGTTTCACACCTGCCTGACAGAAAAGATATTTTCCTACATTAATAATCGACCTTTATTCGAAGGTGTACGACTCTTTGGCTGCATCTCTCTGATAATAACATCAGACGCTGGCATGTCCGGTCTCTGCAGTCACAAGTCCAGTAGTGACACTGCTACACAAAGTTACACAAAGGTACACAAACACTTGTCGCCACAGGCAGCTCTACGGCACAAATGATAAAACTCATGTGTTACTGGCAAAATGGAATTGAGTTGATGAAGTGAGACGTTTATTCTGCAGCAACCAGCAAAGAAGAAAAAGCTCAAAGAAGAAGAAGAGAAACTGTTCCCGGAGGAAAGAGACGATGCAAACGACTTCACCTCACTCCAGCATCAGATTCCTGAGTCTTCTGTCTTCGGCCCGTTGACACGTTGTGTGTGATGATCCCGCTCCAGTGTCCTCGGACGTGATCACAGGTGATTAACGCTGCAGCTCGGAGCCAAAACCACGAGAAGCAGCTGAGCGCAGCAGAAAGTGACGAAGAGGAGGAGGAGGAGGAGGAGGGGAGAAGAAGAACGTGCTGTGGATGACTCATTCCCTCGGGCGGCGTCTCCGATGTGGTGTCCAGCACAGCCTGTTACTCGCCAGGAGACAACCCCCCCCCCCAACGAAAGCTGTAACAGGATCCAGTGTTTGTTTCATCACCAGAGTTTTATTCCTGATAACGTGGAGAAAGCTTAGAAATTGGTTTTCAGAACTTCATGTGTGAAACTAAACGATTATTCTTCCTTTTACTCGTCTACAATTCTCTTGGAAGTTTCCTTGAAACATTGATGTAATCAAAGGAAGAATAACAGGAGGATTATTTTAGTTAAGCTGTCGATCTTGTTGAAAGAACTTTGTATTTTCTATGAATATCGTTTATGGGTTTTTTAAATGGGTGACTCCTCTATTCAAGTCTCTATTCAACAGCGTCACAGTTTCCTGTATTTCACCCAAACATGTTCTGATATGTCTGGTAATGGCTTACAGTGAAATTGAATTTGGTCCCCCCACTTTAATTAAATGTAATTGCATTTTGGCTGCAGTGGATGTGGAGAAGCTCGACTCAGCAGCTTTTAAATTAAAAGGAGGAAGTGCTGTCGGGCCAATCAGGGCACGGCGCTGCTCAGACTCATTCAGTAAAAAGCCTTTAAACAAGAAGCTGGATGAACCCTGCGTCCGGCCTCACACGAGAACTTATCAAGGAGATCCCTCTCGTGTGCGTTGACATGAACAGTGCTGCAGCTAGCACACACACACACACACACACACACACACACACACAAGCTGGAAGTCATGTGCATATGTACAGTACGAGCACACAGACACACTGCAGCATGGTGATGGGGCATGAAGTGCAGGTGAGTGTGATGAAAGGGAAGAGAGGCCCACGTTTCTCTGTCGGGATTCAAATAAATCTAACTCGTGTTTAACTCGGATTCAAACTCAGTCCACGGAAACAAAATGAAACCAGGCCTCCCTTCTTTTGCAGCTTCTCTTCTGTTCCCTCCACTGATGAGTTATAATCCTCGAGGGAACGAACACTCAGTTTCCACGCACTTGATTCTTAGTAAGTGTGTTTTTCGCAGAGCCCTGGTTTGTAACCCTGATGATCCCGAGCGGCGACGCGGCAGAGAGAAGCACGAACCTGTGTAATAATTAACCTTTATTTGACCAGAAGAAGGTGAATGACCCTATTTCTCTTTTTCCACCGGGCATCAGGCCAGAACAACCACAGCTCCTACTGGAGAGGAACTGGAGTGAGTGAGCTGGAGATGGTCAGTTCAAAGTATTAGAAATCACACATTTATTACATTATTTACCTTCATATGAGAAAGAGTTTGTTATTTTGTGTTAGTCAGCTCTGCTCATTTCTGTGTTTATTTGAAAATGCAAACAGTGACCCTGGCATCTCTTCTGGGTGCAGAGCTGCGAGTCTGACATTCCCCCTTTTCCAACGGGTCAGTTCCAGGGCCGGTACGGAGCCAGTGGCCGATCTGGAACCGGTTTGTGTTTCCACGGCCAAGGAACCGGCTGTCGGTCAGAAGAACTGGTTCCAGAGGCTGGAGGCGGGATTAACGTGACCAATAAGACCAAAGCAAAAGTTTGTCCACCAGTTTAAAAATCATCGGGCGCCAACACAGGGTTCCTGGACTTTGAATATAATTTAAGACCTATTTCACGGCCATAGACGTCCCAGAAACGTACATGCAGGTCCAGCTGCTTGGTTCTGGTCGTCTGGTTCAAGCTTTCATCGAACATCAGAACGAACGGACCGCTGTTTACTTTAGAGACGAGGTCTCTCTTGATGTTTTCCTCTAAACCAAATTTTGTGACGTACAACGTTTTGTCACCACCGCACGCAAATGTTTTCGCGACATCGGAATCAGGGAACATGCATTTGAAAAGCTCACCTATGCCGTCGTTGCTGTTGTACGATTGGTGTTTAGCTACAGTATTTAGCGTCCGCAGCACCTCGGCTTTTTGGGGTCGGTCGACCCAAACGTCGTCCGGAGGTCGATTATCCCCGATTTTAACGCGGCCACTTTATTTTCTCGCTGTACAGCAGGAGCAACACTCCCATCACACTCTCGGTGCTCATTCACTTTATGTTATCCACACATTTTAGCACCTTATGTATAATGTATATGTATAATGATGAAGAATAAACGGATGAGGAAGTGACTCGTTGTTCTTGTTGTGTCTCATCCCAGTGAGTTTGATTTGAGCGCAGAGCTTCCAGTCGTGACTCATCCCAGTAAAATCCGAGCGGCTGATGTCAGAGCAGTTGTTCATTATTCACTGTTTGTGGAGCTGCTCCAGATGACATGATCACCACAGTCTGTTCCTCTGCTGCTCAGCCGAGCGGCATCCTGCTTCAAACTGGGCCGTCCGTCAACGTGGGACCAAAACAGACAATGCATACAACGGTGGACGATTGATTCACACGCAAATTTCCTTTGGGTGTTCCTGATATATAACATTCACAGGAACATGAGGTCCCCGTGACCTTAACCTTCGTTTTGTAAGGTCATATTGACTTTGACCTCAAATCCTAGTGACTTAATCCGCTCCAGGACAAAGGAGTTGTTACCTTCTTTACCTCCTTCCTCCTTCCTCCTTCCCTCAGATGGAGAATCCAAACCAAGGGAAGGGCACATTTGTCTCTCATTCCCTGGCATCTCTTCATCGAGACCTCAAATTACGGCGCTGTGGAATTGATGAGCTGTCATGCACGACCCTGCAGAGCCGTCCGGACGCTGACGCCCTGAAATGAGAAGGTTCGGGCAAAATGGCAAACGGCTTAATTTGTGAGGGGACCGCGGCTGATGGACTCCAGATACTGTGTTCAGGGTTTAATGTGACCGGGGCAAAGTAAACGAAGGGTTTCACTCTTCATGGACAAACTACATTTCATCAGCAGCCAGAAAGTCAAATCTATGAAATCTGCTGATTTGCTAAATGTTTTGAAGGGAACTGAAGAAAGTGAATAACTTTAACAAGAGGAACACGAGACAGACGTTCGACGTGAAACCAGAAGCTTTTACAAAATGGGAAAAGAAGAATCAGGTCTATTGACACTGTTCTGTATTAATGCGTCAGTCATGTGATGCTACAGTTCATCAGAATGTCTGGTTCATGTTTGCATTATTAATATATAAGTAATATATAAGTTTTTATGAGTCCACATTGTATTATGTCTAAACATGAGGGATTTCAGTTTAATTTGCATGTTGACTGTAAAATCCTGGATTAAATTAATATCTAAATTATTCTTAATGAGTAAAGTTCTGCCACATGGTTTCTTGAATAACGCCCGTTCAGTTTTATAATGATATGTGCAGATGTCATTTTACTGTAAGCAGATTTAATTATGCTCTGGACTCGTTTATAGAAACTAACACTGCATTCTGTCAACTGCATGAATTATTCAGCTGTGAAAATGTCTCATAATCTTGATTGAGTTTTTACCTGGTGGGAAACGACAGGAACAGGAAGTGGGGGAGAAGCAGAGACGCAGTTTCTCTGATGCGCAGCTTCATCTGCTCGGCTCAGACTCCTGCTCCGGCTTTGTACACGTCTCCTTTGTATTTTTCATTCATTCCCATCAGTTCTACGGCTCCACGTATAAGGACAAATAAAGGGCATGTTGAATAATAACTGTCTCTTACTGACAGTGCTCAGCGAGGCTCAGTTTGGAGACGGATTTCAGTAATTCTCCTTTCCTGGGAATCAGCTGGGAAAGAAAAGGAGCTACAGTGGAGACACGGCAGACGAACCGAGGGTAAAAATAGACTGAATAGCAATGAGGCAACTTTCCTCTCGCCTGGAGCCATGCGTGAGTCAAAGTGGGGGGTTGCTCCTCCTCACAAGGACCTCCTGCAGCTCCTCAAGGTTTAGGAGGGAATCGTTTTACCCGATCGAATCCAGAGGGTCCAGCGGCCTCGGCCTCCTCCTGCTGCTTCCTTGGGATCAGGAAAGTGGGACAAGACGCCCGCACACAGCCAAGGACGATGCAGCTGCGACCAAGAACATTTCCTTCTCCAATATTCTGTCTCGATTTTGGGCATTTAGCTGAGACTCGGAATTAATCTGAATTAATCTCGCTTTAACGAGAGTCCCCCCCCCCCTTGGCAAGACAGTGAGCAGAGATGTGTGGAGGCTGATTGTGAAAACATCTCTGGGGAGCGCTCTCCCCTCGTGATTAATTTGAAGTTTACTGTTTGTGATTAACATGTGAGGGCCTGCGAGCCACAGATTAGATTCACGCTCTGGTTTTATGGTTTTATCGCTGAGAATATGATTTACACTTTAGTTAGTGCGTCGACGCTCTGACGCTTTACACCGAGGGCGACAGCAGCATGAACCTTGAGTTTAAAGATCACCAACATCACCGGTGCTGCGGCGGCCGATGCCCCACTGCCCGGTAAACACGATAATATACGAATACGATATACGTGACTCTGGAGCGACTGATGGAGCGTGAATATCTTTAGCTTTATGGTTCAGGGTCGTCCACGTGGAAAAAGTTCACAGTAACTTCGAGAACAACCTGTTTTTAAACACTGGATGTACTCTGTGGTTATAAAGGCTCGTTCATGATGCATTCACATACTTCCACGTGTTGTTTACGTTGGGATGGTTGTTAAGCATCCACTAGAGGGCAGCGTAGAGACAACAACATGGTGCCGCTGGAGGAGGCACCACGATTTCCAGAGGGACTGCTCCATTTCATAAGTTCCGTCCGTTTACGTAAACTTTTAGAACACGTGCACGAATACGGAAGAAGTGAACGCAGATCACGGAGAGAAATCTGTATGTTTCCATATGATGAGCATAAAGGAGACGCGAGGCTGCCATTGGCTGCTTGTTCCAGACGGTTTTCTACAATCCTCTTTGCTACAGGAAACAACGACGACCTCTGAGCTGCAGCACAACACACTGCAAGGTGACGTCATTTGGAGCCCCTTCTTCCTGTTGTACAGGGAGGGAGCGCTGCCATCTTGTGCTTTTGACGTCACTTGCAGTCAGAGTCTGTGCAGCAGCGATCAGGGGGCGGAGCTTACACTCGTACTCGACCAATCATGAGTCGGTCTCAGCTGTCAATCATGACATTTTAGCCTGTTTTCATGTCATGAAAAACAAATAAAAACCAAACTGATCAGAAACATGAAGTCTTGAACAAAGTGTGATAAGAACTACCTGTTATGTAAGAAACCACGTCCCATCAGCTAACATGGAGGAGGCAGGGTTCATGACCTGCACTGCAGCCAGCCACCAGGGGGCGATGGAGCTGTCATGTCGTCCATCTTTATTTACCATCTCTCTCTCTCTCTCTTTCCGTCTTTGTACCGAGACGATTTTCTCCGGAACATTCCTGAACACACACACAGGTGGAGCTGAAATCTCTTTTAACTCAGACTTCCTCAAGGAAACGGGTCATTTCTCTGTTACTACCAACCAGTGAGTGTGTGTGTGTGTGTGTGTGTGTGTGTGTGTGTGTGTGTGTGTGTGAGAGAGGGTGAGCGAGTGTGTGAGCGAGCTTTGCGGCACCAATGAGTCTAAAGATGACTCATTTTACTGCTGCACCAGCTGATGCCTGTTTGCCTGGTGCAGTCGGTCCCGTTATAAAACACCACATCCCAGACGGAGCCGTCACACACGGCTGCAGGATTCACACTTTACAGACGACTTCCACCAAGAGTGTGTCAGGACAAAGAACAACTCCTCTATTTACACCGCACGGCCAAAAGTAGACGGACACACACTCGCCCACAGGTGATTGTTGAGCATGTGATTACGAGACCTCAGGCGTCAATGTGCTGCTGCAGATGTTGGATTTTACTCCCATTCAGACACAACAGCATCGGGGGGGACACGGTTCAACCCTAAAGCTGCCGGGCGAGGTTGAAGTCCCCCCCCCCCCCACCAATCAAGACACGTCTGACCCCGTTTTTATATCATCAAATAACTAATTAAAACCAAACTGATCAGAAACACTTGAACAAACATCGGTGAGATAAGAACTAAATGACAGAATCTTTGACAAACATTTATTTAATGTCTACTTTGATTGATTTATGACCTGTACTGCAGCCAGCCACCAGGGGGCGATAGAGATGCTCCAGTGCCATTGCAGGCGCTAACTTCTTGTTCACGCTGACACTATGATGTTATGTGTTGGATGTTCTTCATCCAACACATAACATCATCACGAGAAGATTTAAAAACAGGGATTGAAACTGACGCAGCAGAAACCAGGTATCACATTTTTCTCCCCCCGACATTACCCACAATGCAACTCAAGCTCAGTTGGAGATTCAGGCGCGTTAGCTGGTAGCAGCTAATGTGGCGTGGCGAGCGCAGTCTGCGGCAGAGATGAGGAGCAGCACAGGTGTATTTTATTTTATTAACACTCTTCAGACCTTCAGTCAGAAGTGAGTCTGACTGAAGGTGACATCACTTGAGTGTTTCGGGGGGACTTCCTGGTGATGTTTGATTGACACATTTGATCTTATGTTGCTGCATGAAAATAAACAAAGGAGCAAACCAGGAAAACCAGAGCTGGAGTTCAAGCTTCAGAAATCAGACAGTGGAAGTTTCATTGAGCTGCAGAAGGATGGAGGAGAAAGAGGAGGTGGTGGTGGTGGGGTGGGGGGGGGTAATATGAAGGGAAGGAGAAATGCTGGATGGGGGAGGGTGGAGAGATAGAGAGAAAGAAAGGAGAGGAGGAGAGAGGGGGCAGAAAAGGAGGATAAATGGAGATAAGGGATGAGGAGACGGTTAAGACAGGGAGGGAGCAGGCACACACACAGACACACACACACACACACACACACACACACACACAAAGTGACGTCAAACGGACAGGCTCGCGCCGCCGTGTCTCTGAACACCCTCGCGCTCTCTGCCAATCCACTCCACGCGGCTGCTGCTGCACGCGCTTCAAACACCGAGGAGGAAGAGGAGGGAGGCTCCGCTCGCGCAGCCATATGTGTGCGTGTGTGTGCGTGCGTGTGTGAGTGTGTGTACAGGACGTTATTGTGATCCCCCCCCCCCACACCTCACACACACAGGTGTTGCGTGTCCTCGTGCGGATGGAGACGCTGCGGAGCTCGCGCGCTTCAACAACAACTTGATGCTCCTTGGTTTTCCTCCCGCAGGCCCACGTGCGTGTGTGCGTGTTTTTTAAAGAAGCAGATCGAGGACGCGGATTTCTCTTCGCCTCTGGATCTTCCGGGATTTGTCCTCGCGTGGCGTCTCCGGTGGACGTGACCGGACAGCGGGAGTCACCGGGGCTTTGTCTCCTCCATCATGACGGAGTGACCGGATCCAGCTGTGCCGGCGACGCACGAGCCACCGCGGGGTTGAACAGAGAGCATCCTCCGTGACGCCCGCTCACGCCCGGACGTCCGCCCCGCTCTCCGCGGATCCCGGTTTCTCCGTGACGCCGCGGCACCCTGATGGTGCGGACGGTCGGTTCACGGTGGTTCGAGCCGCTGATGGCACGCGCCGCCCGGTGATTCGTGGCGGTGGACCGCGGTGGATCCGGGAGATGCTTGTCCACTCGGGACTGTTTCTTCAGTGGGATGGTTCGCGTGACAATGACGTCCAGCCGCGCTTTGCCCCGTGCCGTGCTCACCGCAACCCGAGAGAGAAGCACGCGCCCCCGGTTCGATGCGCACGAGAGGACGTCGTTCCCCCAAAACCGCTGAGCTAACTCACACCCGGGAGGGCGGGAGGCGACACTACCGACACTACCGACAGACACGAGAGCCACACCGGCGACGAGCGGCGGCGGGGATGGAGCTGTCCGAGGTCCGGTGCTCCAGCGCCAGCGAGGAGCTGTACACCATCAACCGGACACCGAGCGGCAGCAGCGGCGGCAGCGCGCGACCCAAGCGGCTGCTGTGGCAGAACGCGGTGCGGCACATCACCGAGCAGCGGTTCATCCACGAGCAGGGCGGCGGAGGGGGGGTGAAGGGCGTCGGGGCGGACGAGCCCTACGACCCGGGCCAGGGGGCGCGGAAGCAGTCGGCGGGGCGGACGTCGGTGGGGGACCGGCACAACAACGGCGGGACCAAGGTGTTCCCGGAGCGCGCCAGCAGCGACCTCGGCTTCCTGCAGATCGACTGCGCGCCGAGCAACTCCGACTTCTTCCTGAACTGGGGCTACACGTACCGGGGCGTCATCTTCCCCACGCTGCGCAACGCGTTCAAGTCCCGCGACCTGGAGCGGCTCTACCAGCGCTACTTTCTGGGCCAGAGGCGCAAGTCCGTGGTGGTGATGAACATCCTGGACGTGGTGACGAAGCTCACCCTGCTGGTGCTGCACCTCACCCTGGCCTCGTCCCCCATGGACCCCATCAAGGGGACGCTGCTGGGCTTCTTCACGGGCATCGAGGTGGTCATTTGTGCCTTAGTGGTGGTGCGGAAGGACACCACGTCGCACGGCTACCTGCAGTACAGCGGCGTGGTCACCTGGGTGGCCATGGCCACGCAGATCCTCGCGGCCGGGCTGGGCTACGGGCTGCTGGGCGACGGGGTGGGATACGTGCTGTTCACCCTGTTCGCCACCTACAGCATGCTGCCGCTGCCGCTCACCTGGGCCATCATGGCCGGCCTGTTCACCTCGGGGCTGCACATCCTGGTGCAGCTGCTCATCTCCCACAATGCACAGCTGTTCACCAACCAGGTAGGTGCTCACCTGAGCTCCTCCAGCCTCACGGCCGAGGCGCCATCTTTCCTCTCCTTTCCTTCTGCATTCATACATCCAGCTCTCCCTGCATCCTCCCTTCTTCTCCTCATCATCTCCCTTCTTCTCCTCTCCCTTCTTCTCCTCTCCTCTCCTTCTTCTCCTCTCCTTCTCTCTCATCCCTCCCTCCCTCTCTTCCTCATCCTCTCTCTTCCCCCCCCTCCTCTCCTCTTCTCCTCATCCTCTCCTCTTCTCCTCATCTCCTCCTCCTTCTTCTCCTCTCCTCTCCTTCTTCTCCTCATCATCTCCCTTCTTCTCCTCTCCTCTTCTCCTCTCCCTTCTTCTCCTCATCCTCTCCCTTCTTCTCCTCATCCTCCCTTCTTCTCCTCATCCTCTCCTTCTTCTCCTCTCCTCTCCTTCTTCTCCTCATCCTCTCCCTTCTTCTCCTCTCCCTTCTTCTCCTCTCCTCTCCCTTCTTCTCCTCTCCTTCTTCTCCTCATCCTCTCCTTCTTCTCCTCATCCTCTCCCTTCTTCTCCTCATCCATTCCTTCTTCTCCTCATCCATTCCTTCTTATTCTCCTCATCTTCTCTCCTCCACTCCTCATCCTTTCTCCTCTCCTGGTTCTTCTCCTCCTCCTCCTCCTCTCCAGAAACTTGTTCCTACGGTCTGAGGAGATGCTGCTGTTAGAATCTGGTTTCCTCACTGTGATGTTCGGGTCATGAACCAATCGAGCAGCAGGTCACGACTTGTTTTCATCTGAACTGAGAACCAATCAGATGTTTCTGTCATTGGTGTGAATCTGTTCTCTGAGATTTATAAACCGTATTATTATCATTATTAAATATTCCAGCTTCAGTGATGAGATCACGTGACACCAGCCTGGTCTGAGTGCTGAGGTTTCAGCACCAGGAGCTGTCCAACACACACACACACACACACACACAGACACACACACACACGCACACACACACACACACACACACACACACACACACACACACACACACACACACTTCTCTCTAGCACCCTCTTCTGGTGAATCTTATAAACCTTCCTTCTCGTGCAGTTTTCAGTACATCCGGTGCTTTATGGTCTGTTTGACTCTAAATCATCATAATTCACTAAATGAACATCAGCTGTTTGAAGAAGACTTGAAACTAGAGACTGAGACAGAAACTCCTGAATGTTTACTGACGTTATAAAGTGAGAAGTCACTTTCTAAAGACTTCTATAGAAACTACCAGAGGAGTCGCCCCCTGCTGGTCATTGGAGAGAAGACAGGTTTCAGGCACTGGCTTCACTTTCCAGACCCGGAGTCTTTGTCTATTTTAAAACACAGTCTACGGTTTACTGCTTTTCGAGCAGATTTCAAACAATCTACGGAGGTGGTGCGGGTGTGTGTGTCTGTTATACACAACAGACATCAACACAGACTGAACATGTGTTGTTGACATGTTGGACGCAGCATCGATTGTACGTCTGTCCGTCCTGGGAGAGGGATCCCTCTTGTTGAGGGTCAAGAACAGAGGCCACATCTGGATAAGATCTATGAGACAAAGTGTGATTTGTGAATATGGGCCACACGAATATAATTTGATTGGTTCTTTCAAGTTGTGAGAGAGAATTGCATTGAGGTCACTTGCTGGTTACGTGCAGCTGCAACTAAAAGGTCTGACTGTCTTTATTTTTAGTCTTCAGTCCAAACTCTGACTTTACATGCACATGTCCCCATTTACTTAGAAGACACTTTATTCTGAAAGAATTTTGTTGCTGCTTAGTATTTGTCATTATTCAGTCATTACTGCGTAGAAAAATACGACAACTGAAGTTTTCTTAATTTTTCTGGAATGGTTGCCTCAGTGGAAAATGTTTTTGACATGTTTTTCCTCCAGTTAACATACTATGATCATAAATGATCATAAAACCATCTTACTCTGTGAACTCTACTGTAGAAATATTCTCTATTTCGTTACTGTGATCTCGTCTCCTGGAGAATCATCAATCCCTAAAATCTGTACAACTTTAACTTAAAAGGTTACGTAAGTCAATAAACCATAATAACTGATAAAACTACTGAAAAGGTGTCATACATTAGACAATACAGAATAGGACACGTTCTTTCATCAGAAGTCATATCAAAGTCGTCCACTCACGGCCCACGTGTGATATTAAGGCCACAAGCTCTTAGCTTTGACACTGACATCATGTTTAACTTCATATTTAGTTATTTCTTGGTCTGAAAAGTAGAAACTGATCGATAAGTCAAACACTAGGAAGTAATTCTGCAGCTCTTCTGGCTCTTGCAGTTGTGTGTCTCTACGAACTGAATATCTTAAGGGTTGTCGGAATGTGCGATCAACTGAGGAAAGGAAACGAGATAAATCGATTATAGGAATATTTGTTAATCGCAGGAGGAAGAAGGTGACAACACACAGAGCTGAGTTATAAACTGAAATGACCACGTGGAATTTAAGAGCTTCACACAGACAAAGAGACGTAATAAGATAGAATAATGAATAAATGATAATCTGTCACAAATAAATAGGCAGTGCTTCTTATTAAGAGTCCCATTGTGAAGAGACAGGGTGTAAACGAGGTGCGTGAGGCTGCTCACATAGAGTTTCTGAGTCATGATTTATTTTCAGCTGGCTGATGTTGCTCTGACGTGCGGGAAAATCCCCAAAACACTCGGCGCTCCTCGTGTGCAGCAACGCAAAGATACGGTGAGACGACACAGAGCGTGACCAGCGCGACTCCATCGCTCAGGTTCAGGCAGACGAACGGAGCCTTGTCCCTCCCACGGCGTCACGCTGAATCCCATCATGCTTCACTGCGAGGTCTCAGCTGACCCTCTGCGTGGCCGTGGACCGCTCTGTGTGACTGGTGTTGTGTAGCTCGGGGGGGGGTTCCCAGCTCTCGTGTGGTTCAGCTGTGTCGCTCCGCCTGCAGCCGGCGACCCGGCACAGCCTCTCGGAGGAAAGGTCAGAGGTCGAGAGTTTTAAAGAGGCGGCGGTTATCTGGATTCAGACACTTTGCTCTGCAGCGGCGGATTGTTTCAGGATTTTACAGATTCACTCCCAACTGTTTGAAAATGTTTCACTCAACACGAAGTTGTCGTTTCTTTCATCAGCTGCTCAGAATCGTCCCCGTCGGGTCCGTTCACTCTCTGCAGTTCTTCTTCGTTTACTCTCCTCTGGTGTGTTAAGGAGCGTTAATCCAAACTCAGGTGAGGAGGTCGAGATGTTCGGAGACGTCTCCTCGGACTCTCCTGATGCATTCTAACCATCGTCCGAGACTTTATGAACCAAAAAGGTTTCCAAAAGATTTCCATATTTCACTGATATGTCGGAGTGTTCGTAGTTTTTTGACGAGTCCATTAATTAGCTTCCACTCGTGCTGTGGTGAGTCTCCGCTCGTGTGGTTATTATGAGTATTCGCTGGGTGGTATTAAACCCTGTGGGTGGGAGGGATTATTCTGACGTTGCGTGCTGGTATTAGTCAACCTGAAAGACGCTCGGAGATCAGCGCCTTCCATGTTGTGTCTTTAATGCGGCTGCAGTGACATGCGAGCGGCTGTGTGCAGCTGGATGGACGCAGCGGCGGAGGCAGGATTAGGGCGGATCACACCACACTCCTGGGGTTAGGAAGACTGGACTCGCTGCTAATCCGCTCGTATTAATTCTGTTTGTTTAAGGATGTAGTGAACGTGTAATATACTGTATATAATCACAGTTACACTGAATGTTCAGAGGCTGAGGTGGAGTCAGTGACCGTCGTCGTTCATGCTGTTGTGTTTACAGGACGCACTCTGGTGCTTTGAATCAAAGGATGTGTATTCATGTGGAAACTTCACATCAATGAAGCCCCACGGTATTTTAATATATCCTCAAAACCAGCGTTTATGGATCTTAATCTAGGATCTGGACCAGACCTGCTGCCGCTGTAGCCTCGTCTGTCGGAACAATAACAAGAGCTCATCACTTCTGCTTCTCATTTGTTTGGTGTCATGTACTGAACCAACAATCTTTAATATAAAAGCTCGTTGGTTCAGAACATGACACCAAACAAATAAGACGCATTGTTAAACCTTGTCGCACCTTGTTAAAGCCCTACGAGGCATATTGTGATTTGTGAATATGGGCTATTCGAATAAAGCTTGATTGATTAAACTGAACTGTCAGGTTTGATTACTCCACACAGCTCTTACACGTCCAGACTGTCGGTGGCACAGAATCAGTCGATCAAATTCAGCCCATATTCACAGATCCCATCTTCTGCCCTGAACCCTCGAGTGAGAGAAAACTACCGAACAAAACCTTTAACGGGGAAAACACGTAAAAGCTCAGAGACGAGGAGCAGAGTCAACAGGATATTATTTACAGCGTTGATGAGACGTGTATCAGTGTTTGTACATAAGAAAATGTGCTACAGAGATGAAGGAGCAGCTCTCATCACAGAGGTGTCATATGTGAGTAGGCACATTGTATATCTGAGCAATCCAGTTGTAATAATAATGCACGATCAGCTGCCACCATGATCACGATCACACGTTATTCTTTCTATAAAAACTCGTAATGTGGTGATGATTTGATTGGATCTATAGACGTACGGTGTATCTTCCCTCCCTCCTTGTTCTCTTCTCATCTCCTCATTGTCCCCGTGAAGTGAACATCCGCTATGAAAACTCCATCTTCTCTCCTTTAAGACCCATTTCCAGACTCCTCTCCTCCTCCTCCTCCTCCTCCTCCTCCTCCTCCTCCTCTTCCTCCTCGTCACCCTGTGAGCCTCATTCTTCCTCTCAGACTCAGAATAGCCTCCATCGACCCGGCTCTGTCTCTTTAGAGCGTCTCGGGGCCGCTGAAGGCTCCGATATTGACCGTCGCTTTTTCCTTTAAAACCTTCACACCAATACAATCACACCCCATCTTCTCGCTCGCTAAACAATGAGCTCATATCAACCTGCTGGGCGCTCCTTCTCTTTTTTCACATCCTGAAAAGACTCTGAAGAAACACGACTCTGGTTTCCACTGTCAGACGCCGCTGTATTGACGACTGCCTTTGTGCAGGAGTCACTTAGCCTTTTCACGTGCTGCTGAATAAACAGAGGCGTCAGTAAAGAGCAGATTAGGGTTGTGGGCAGTGGAGGAGTGTGTGTGTCAAATACTGTGTGTGTTTTGGTGTGAGGGGAGTGTTGTGATGCTAAGAGCATTATAAAACTGTCACTAGCACTATATCTTTCCCTCTGTTCACACACACACACACCCACACACAGCGAGGGCTTTGCACCCCCCGATTAGCCGTTCTGCCAGCGTCCTCTTTCAAGGTCAAACTCAGCTTACCTGGAGCGCCGGCTGCACCGAGGAGATAGAGGAGAAAAGAGAGGGGGAAAAAAGGGAAGAGATGATTTCATAAGACGACTACGTGCGTGCGTTTTGAACTTTCCGCTTTTAGTGTAGCCTGAAGAAAATGTTCTGTGCATTTTACCGTTAAAAAAAGGCTTAGCTGGTTTCCACCGCTGCAAGCCAATCGCAATCAGACCCGTCCTCTGTCTTTCCAAAGACGCCTCCTTTACGTCTGCATTTACATTTTAGAATTGCAGGCATTTCTGTGAAAAGGGGTTTTCCGTGTGTTCCTGTGCCGCTGGCTGATCAGGAAGTGCTGATTGAACAGGTTTATGGTTAAACTGTAAAATATCAAGCCAAGTCAAAGGGGTTTGATAAAAACATCTAAGGAATCAGTGTTTTTCTCTTCTCCGCGGATTCTAACGTCCAAATGAGGGGAGGCATAATATTTACGTCTATATTTAGCTCGTTTCTGATTTGTTTTACCATATAATCCCATATCAGTATTTCCACAACATCTTTGTGTTGGCTACGTTAAATAGGTAGAGCACGCCCCGTGTGGTGGGTGGCAGTAGTTCACGTTGTGTGGCTGTAGCAGAGGAAGCTGCTTCACGCCACGGCGAGCACGAGCAGATCCTCGTCGTGTCGCAGACTCAACAATGGCTCAATGTAAATTCAAGCAGGAGTGGTCGGAGGAGGACGGAGGAGGACGGAGGAGGACGGATACCCTAAAAAACGGAAATTCCCCCTCCGCGTTGTTGGACAGATCCCATTGGCCCATGCTCACTTGTTACCAGGCAGAAATTGTGCTTCCTAAAACCCAGAGTACCGTGAGGGGCGGCCATGTTGATCCTGACACAGTGAACGCTGTGACCTTTAAGTCCTGGGTGTCATTGAGACGACGTCTTTCTTTGCAGCGTCTGTCTGCCTTTTCTTTCTTTACCCTCTGCAGACGAGCGTCTTTCTGCAGGAGGAGGGACACGGCGCAGACGAATCGCTGACTCCATCAGTCGCCGCCTCGTCTTCCTTTACCTCTCTCTCACCCTCCTCCTCCATCTCGCCGGTTTCATGCGGTTGATCTCGGACAATCTTGCTGTTACCAGACACTGCACTCAGCCGCTCTTAATATTTAATGAAGGATCAGGGCCATCAGCTGCAGCTTTTTGAGCTTTTAATGGCAGACTTTTCCATTGACATTTTTACGCCGTGACCTCAGACATTTCCAAAAATTGCTTCAGACGAAAAAGCTTTTACCGTCGTCCGCTTCTCTTTCCTCTGCCGCCGATGAACCTTGAATTCAGGGCAGGAAACAAACACTTTTCATCCATTTGGAAATCAGCAGGTGTTATTACGACCCAGCCGAACATTACATGCCCCTGAAGAGTGTCTGCTTAACTGCCAAAGTGTGTAAGTGTGTAATTTAAACATTATGAAATACACCAAAAAAACTAGTATAATCGTCTGCTTGGTGTGAGTCGTACCCGGCTCCACCAAATATTTATTTTATAGCCAGAAAACTTGAGGTCCTGCAGCAGTGAGAGAATCAGAGCTTTGTTGGAAACCGTCTCTCGTGTTAAAAACATCCAATTATCACTAATGTTCCCTGATTTAGAAGCTTTCATCATCGTGTCCCTGTTTTCTGATCTGTTCCTGCTCTAATCTCCTGTTGAGGCCATTTGCTGTTAATAGAAACAAACTTGTTCTCGTCTTTTTCACGTTAAAATCCTGATGAGATGAGATCGGCTGAGTAAAAACAGCTCCATCACTCATCACCACATTAAGATCCGTATGAACCAGAAGAGTATCACTTTCATCTACAGTGGAAATAAATATAAAACCATTGAGACTAAAACTCCGTGTTCCAGGTTAAATCCAGTTTATCTGTTTTAACTGTTTTAATTTCTACATCTAAATCTCCGTTTGATGACGCGTCCTGCGTCCAATCGGAAAGCTTCGTGGGATCTTTGACTTCCTCTCCGTGTCTATAAGTTCCGGACGGTTAGCGCCCGGCGCGCATGGAGCTACGCTGTCCTGTTCATCGGTTACATCCGAAGTCAAAGATGGTGGCGAGAAGTCATCGTGACGCTCCATGTCGAGCTGCCACAGGGGGGCGTGACGCACATCCAGGGCTGTTGGCCAATCAACATCCTCGACAGTTCCTTCCATTGCTGTGTGTTTCTATCGGACACACAATGTAAATATGAGGAATCTGACGTCTTTGAAGATATGATGTTTAAGATAAATTAATATTCCCCTCAGGGAGGAGGTGAAGGTGCTTCCCACCATTTCTCTCTCTCGCTGAAGCTCTGACGCTTTTCTTCTAACATCAGGTCGTCAAGGCTCAAATATCCTGAACTGTGTCAGTTATGATCCAGCGTGTTCAGCCAGTGGAGACTGACCTCCACACTTACTGCACGTCTCAGGACACTGACTCAACACGCCGCCTCCTCCTCCTCCTCCTCCTCCTCCTCCATTATCCGCCAGACCTTCATCTGGCTTCTCTGGCTTCCTCACACAAACAGTGCGTCAGCGAGATGAGCTTCGTCGGTGTCCTCATGAAACAGTTCTGCTGCAAAATTAAGGATTTGACTTGTAACAAAACCCATGTTTCATAGTTGGAGCTTTAGAAAGAGGTTCAGTAGGAGCAGCTGTTGATGACGAGCTGTCGTGTGCACCAGCCTGGTTCTACTTTGGAGGTCGTGACTCCAGAAGGTTGAAAATCACTGTATCTGATTAGTTTTCCTGCAATGAGGCAAAGTGAATGGATTCATGGATTCATGTTATATTGAGGCAGCATCAAAGCAATTATTGTTGTCGTTGTTTCCCCCTTAACCAACGTGCTGCATTAGACCAAACCTCATCACACGAACTCAGAATGTGAATTATGCTTTCTCGTGTTAGAGGCTTCGTACGCACGTGACTGAACTTTATTTAATCGTATTAAAATACAGCTTCACGTGGCAGGTTAAGGTTTTTGGGCCGGAGGTAAGAAATTCTAAAACTATGATTATATAGCAGAGGATATAAAACTATATCGCAATCAAAAACGGTATAACACAGTGGAGTGTGAAGGGTTGTGTGTCAGCCCTGTGGTTGTGTGTCAGCCCTGTGATTGTGTGTCAGCCCTGTGATTGGCTGCGGACACGTCCTGGGCGAACCCCTTAAACATAAAACTATAAATACAAGTATAAAATAATGACTTGCTGCTACAGAGACACTAAAATACAAGGAAATAATGACAAATAAATAATAAAATAAACAAGAAAGAAATGTTTTAAGAGCAGCAGAGAAAGAAAAAGTAATAAATGTGCCCAATTAAAAGGGTTTTTGATTAAATAAACCGGCCGTTGTGATTCTAAATCAAAATCTCCCTTTGTTCTGAGCCTGGACCGTGAAAATCTGAAAAGCTCTGGGTTCAGAAGCCCGGAGGAGTTTTTTTTTTGTGCAGAAAGTTGAGAGGATTAAAGGATAAAAAGATATTGGTGGGAGAGGAAGAGAAACCATGGAGCTCCTCACACACATTATTAACGTGATCTTAAATTGAATTTAAAGACAAACTGGAGGCAAAGCAGAGCGGCCGGAGCTGAGCCTCGTAACGAGCTCCTCTCCCCCCCGTCCCCCTCGACCTGGCTCGAGGCCGGGTCAGGAGGTTAAAGGTTGATTGTCTCACACAAATCAGCGCCTTCTTTATGGATGGGGGGTGTGTGTGACCAGGCTGACCCCGAGGTCGAACACGCAACAAGCTGCGTACCGACCAGGAGCGGGTGAAGAGCTGACGGGCGAGACTGGGGTCATGACGGCAGATACACATGTTCAGAGATTCATCCATCTTCATCGAGTCAGGAGCTTCACCCTCCTCCTCCTCCTCCTCCTCCTCCTCCTCCTCCTCCTCCTCCGGTTCAAGCACACACTCATCTTTCAGGTGTGAAAACGTCTGAGTCTCTCCGACCGTATCCACGTGAAGTTCGGTGGTTCTGTTTAACGTCAGGGAAGTCAAACTGATTCTAGGTCGAGTGTTGCATCAACAACACAAAGGTTCACGCAGCAGGTTTGATACACGACCAGTTTTATCAACATTTCCTTTCGGAGTCGAGGGTTCGTGTGAATGTGTCCGTACGCAGACACATTTGAGAACATATTGAGGTTTTAAGACCGGAGTCGTGGTGATTTCCGGCTTATTCTTCACATTGAGATGATTTCAGACGGGATTACCAGCCCCTCACTCTTACACCCACTCCTCCCCGGCGGTAATCTATTCATAGTGCCGGGCTCCCGCCGGCAGCAGCGCTCCCCGCTCGGCTCTGGGGTCAGCGTTTAATGAGATTATGTTGGATTACTGTTGATCTGTTTGAAATGTGGAAAAACAGCAGGTACAGTTGAAAACGCCCGAATTCAACATGGGGGAAATGTTTGACCACACAGGACTCTGTCGAAATATCCCACTCACGGGTTGTGGAGCCTTTTTTCTTTACTGTTTGAAAAGCGTAAACAAGATGAGGAACTTTACGCTGATACGACAGAAAAAGCCTTTTAGGAGTTCGCTCCGGTTTCACTGGCTGAGTTGTACGGTGGCCACCTGGGACAAACTTTCTGGAACAATCAAAGAGCGCGCACTTTAATTGAAGCTGTTAAATGTTTGTTGCCAGTGCGGCGGCGCCTCGTATTGATTTATCCATCAGGAAACCAATTCTTTTCTTAGGCACGCAGTCGTCAGTCTGACCCCGAGTCTCCTCCAGCAGCAGCTCAGACTCCGGGTCGTCTTTGAGACCCGACGGAAAACCGATGTTTGTCCTGAATCACCACACATCACTCGTTTTAATGCACCGACAGTGTTAATGTCGGATCTGAGCCCCGAGGGATAACTATCTGTTTCTTCATCTCTCTCGTCGTCCTGGTTGTTGTGTGTGTATTCTTTTAAAGTCGGACACATAAGTAGCTGCTGTCATAATTCATGTTCATGTTCTAAAAGCATTTCACACAGAGTGACAGTGATGTGCTGGTGAAACAATCGACTGTAAACCAGAAAGTATTGTGATAATCGGTTATTTAATCCTTTCAGTCATTTTTAGAATCTAGTTTTTATCACTATAAAAATAAAGATCATTGTGTTTCTGATTTAAAAATATTATAATTTCACATTCACCAAATAAAAAGAACGATGGGCGTGTGGAGTCAGGGCGAAGTTCACTTTTTATGACTGTGGGGAAAAAACAAACTAACGATAAACATCGGTTTTGCAGATAAATTTATAAATGTGAGTGAATTAAATGTCAAATCTTTAGTTTTGGAAAATGGCCACTGAATACACACACACGTCCAAACTAAATATAATCTCTTCATTCTGCTTTGCTGCTGCTATTTTGACGTTATTCACATTTGTGATGTTTCATCGTTGACGCCGTCAGTGCGAGTGCATGTCAGGGCCTGATATCATCTGTGATTATCTCATTCAATGGTTTCCAGATAAATAGAGAAGATAAATAATGACTTAACTCTGTGAACAGTTCATATTTGTGGAGCAGAGAACGAATAAACTGTGGAAAAAGCTGATAATAAATAGTTTTCAATTAAAATCGTTCATTTAGAGAAACAGATTATAATCGTGCACTTGTTTCAGTTAAATAACTTTAAAACAAAGAGGGAAATCTTTTTACTGCACTGTCAGGCCCCTCGTTTCCAGAGGAGGATTTTACACAGGAGCGAAACTCTTTGTCTTTATTGTAAAAGCAGAGAACGTGCGGCGCTTCCTGCAGAATCCAAACAGAGCAGTTTGACACTTGCCAATGAAACTGCCAAGCTCCCAGTGAGTTGGCCTCCGGGCCGAGTGCGAGTCGACACCCTGGTGTTACACAACACCACGACTACCTGTCACGTCCGATGAGAGTCAGTGTCGGGAGAAGCTGGACTCACAGACGTCCGTTCAAACAAAAACGCATTTTTACAACAACCTGAACAGAATCACTGAAAGAGTCGATCCGACACAAGGTCACAGCAAACCATCACAAATGGAACTACAGAGACAAAAATATCATATTCTACACGTGTAAAGAAACTAAAATCACTTCATCTGTATTTTACTCCCAGTGAAAATTAGATGTAGAAATTCAAACCAACGTCAGGACTATATTTCTGCCTCAGTATGAATCAGAGTCTCCTGGGAGAACGACTGGACCTCAGCAGCTTCAGTATCACAGACGCTGTTTCTCGTCTCCCGCAGGCTGCTGTGCTGAAGCTGCTACCTGCCCCCCGGGGTCTGTCACCCTGACACTTCAGGGAATAATAACCCTCAGCTCGCCTTTCAAGAACCAACACAGCAGAGAAACAGCCGTATATCGTGAGCTCCTACCTGAAGCTGGGACTCAGGGGGAAGAAAGACAACCCTGATTTCTGGTTTGATTTTTCTTTATGCTGCAGCATGAAGACAGAAAACTAGGGACGATGCCGACATATCGTCCTGAGGAAGAATACGGACACAACAATACAAATAAAAGCATCCTAAGTTATTAAGAAGTTAACACTCGTCTCCTACTTATGATCCAAGCTGCCTTCTTCTATTCTCTAACCTCCGCTGAGCAGCAGATCAGCTCATTCAAGATGTTTTTGAAACAGTTGTATGCAGAGTCACGGAGGCTGCTGCCGAATACTTATTGTATTAATACTTAATGAATAATAAATAACAGGGAATGTGACACGGTTCTAGAGACGTTCCAGTTTGTTTTGATTTCATGTCGTCTATCTTCATATACAGTCTATGTTCTCAACCTTCATTTTTGTGTTATTATAATTTTTCTCATGCGTGTGCAAAGAAGCAGGAGCTCACACCGCACATTCTACGAGCGATATCAAATATCAGCCTCAGAAAACGTCCACACTCCACAATATACGTATGAGTCAGATGTACGCGTCAGCCCTCGGTGACCGTGTGCATTCAGCCAGCAATCCATCAGACTTGTTTACAGCCACACAGCGAGCTGGTGGAGCTCGCCACAATGGCTGCTCCCTGCGTCCCGTCCTGCCTCCCGCTCAGAGGGGAAAACAACATGTTACATCCATAAAGTGACATTAAAGAGACGAGCACGCTGCCGAGCTGCAGGCTGAGCTGCGGGGAAATGTCAGGATCACATGCTCAGGAGAGGCCTCGCCAAAAGGCCACAGCAGGGGGGGAAGCGCACCAATGTTGGATCCTCGGTTCCACGTGCAGGAGGTTTGTCAGGGATCAGAGGTTGCTGTTACGAAACCGATCTGAACTCACAGCAGCCGTGTGTTGAGCTGTAGGAGCTGGAAACGAGCTCTGAACAGACCGAGGAGAAACGGCGAGGGACGGCAGGTGTGACCGCTCGTAGCTTAAGCCTGGCGATGACAGGGCGAGGCTGACGTCTGGTGGTAAGTTAGTTGTGCTGATGACTAGTTACATTACAAACCGACTCACTATATCTCATGGACAAGCTAAACCCGGTTAAACCCAACCGGGGTTGAAACCCAGAAATGAAACTAGTGTTACAGTTCATCGTCTCATAACTGAAGGTCTCCGAGATATTTCAAATCTGACGTCAGGGTCAAACTACATGATGTCGGCCTGGTTACGGCCCGACCCAGAAGACGCAGGGCGCCGGGCGGGTCTGGAAATGATCGATGAGCATCAGGTGCCACAATCAAGAGTTTTGTTTCTCCTGCTGTGTCTGAATGGACGACAAGTGAAACCACCTTGGGGACGTTTAACATTACACACGTTACGTTACACACTGCAGCGACACACAGACGATCTGCAGAGTTAATTCAGCGCCTCGGCGTCGCCGTCTGGAAAACACATTCACAACATATTGGTTTTCATCACAGCCCGTTTGAGATGAGCTGCTGTGACACACACACACAAACACTCACACACACACAAACACTCACACACACACCCTCCTGCACACTCTCAGTTGTCATCTCAGTCATTCGTCCAATTTACACTTCAGGCAGAGGAAACGAGGCTGTGATACCGGAGGTGCTAAGAAAAGCTGCGATCAGCCTGACGTGGAAAAGTGAAAACGATCAAATCTGCCTTTTTCTGTCACGTCTTCATCTGTTCAGACTGAACCACACAGCTCTGTCTGTGGATGTCCTACTATTACACACTGAATCATCTTCTAGATGTGTTCTACATGTTGTGATACACAGATGTCTTTTAAAGATCTGACATATAACTTGTAATACTGCTGATTATACTAAAGGTAGAATCAGCGAAAGAGCAGCTGCTGTTTCCACATGTTCTCATTCCTCCACCAAGGCCCAACAGTCGCCTTAGACTCAATCAACCTGCACCATGTCACACACATTCGTAGATATCAGTCGTCTAAACGTCTGACTTCTTTCATCAAGGTCCATGAAAACTGTGAAAATGTAGAAAAAGGTCTGATCTCACAATGTGTCAGGAAGTGAAATAAACCCCTGGACCTGCCCTCTTCGTCTGCGTGTTCGGCTCCTCGTCTTCGTACCCAGATATTTTTTGTTCTATTCTGAACTTAAACTTAAACTAAAAAGAACTGGTCCTCTTGGTGTTAAACAGACACGTCGACCCTGATGGTTCTTGTGCAGCTCGGCTGTGAACGTCAGTGTTTAAAGCTGCCGACGGTCCTGGAACCATGTCGTCAGATCCGACTCGTCCTTTAGGTCAGAGGTCCTGGTTCTGTCCAGCTCATACAAACAGGTTCATCCTACTTAGATCCGTTTGTCCAGTGAGACGATGCACGGAGCCACACACTGTCTGCAAACATTGGATTATCAATTATTGATCGAGGTCGTCCATGTCATGTTAAATTGTAAATGTGATGTCTTGTGTTGACGGTGGGATGTCTCCGCTGCTCCGCTCACACGTTCACACTCGGCTGTCGTCAGATACTAAGAGCAGGTTGAACTGAGGTGGTGCCACACGGGCGATGGAGCCGTTACTCTGAGTCCACACGTATTTAAATGTGTAAAGTCTGTGGAGGTAATTTAATAAGTCCGCTCATCAGTATGCAGGACGGTAACTGATGGCTCTGAAATATTGATCCCAGGCGTTCGGTCATTAATCATCCAGCTGAAGTGACGAGCTGAGAAACGTAAACACAACTTCCTACTTCAGGGTCGTACACACAGGTTTCTACACACGTGCACAACCGCCCTTATTCTTGGAGTTGGAGACGTGTTGTTGTTTTGTGCTTGTTGAATGTGAAAGACAGATTGTTGTTTATTCCCCGTGTCGCGCAGCACGCCACTTACTCATCCTTGAATCAAACTGAAAACATTACGCTAATTATTACTATTATTAACCGTGCCTGATTATTTTCCATGTAGCTGTTTGTAAAGCTGTGCCTCTTCCCAGGCCGCTGATCTTAATGAGGCCTTGTTAAAAACATCCACATCACTGGCATTTTCCTTTAATGAGAGCACCGCGGCCTCCGTGCCGTTGCCCTTTATGGCGAGCGGGCGCTGCTCTTTTCCAAAACAACATGGACGCTGCCACAGCTGCCGCCGCAGCTTATGGGGTTTTAATTTCCGTCTCCGTGGGAGGAGCAGAGGCCTTCAGGGGGCGACCAAGAAATTGAATCAGTGCTGATGGCGTCCTGGGAGAGATTCACAACAACACACAGTGATACACCGTAATGCACTGGGAGGCTCCGCAGCTCTGAGAGATACAGGGAAGAGCCTCAGGGGAGGAGAGTGTGAGAAAGAGAGAGAGTGTGTGTCTGTGTGTGTCTGTGTGTGTGTGACTTAAAGAAAAAAGAGTCCTCTGATACTCCTACGTATCGTATATCCAGTTCTGAATGTGAAATACACTCTCGCACCATTATTTCCTTTTAGGTGAGACGTTGCGGCTCCTGCAGCGGTTTGTAAGGCGAGCCGCCTCCACTGAATTAATGACTCCACCGTCGTCACAAGATATTAATGGTGCTAATAAATAAAACCTTAAAAGGCCCAGTCTGCAACAGCTTGGACCGCATGAATCTCGACCTGGTTCTTGCCGTGTTTGCAGATGTTTACTTAAAACAGTGTCGTATATAAAACCTCTGAGCAGCTCAGAGAACGAGTCCAACCGGGGTTTGAGATCTTGAGTGGGGACGGCAGACGTAACCCCCGATCCGATCGACCCAAACTGCATCTTTCCAAAAATATGTGTATTTAAATTGTCTTAATTCAAGTTCTATATATTTGGTTGTATTTATAGTTATTTATAGTTTAAAGTTTAAATCACTGCCATTTATTAAACCCATATATTAGTGAATGTATCGGAATCAGCCTGGTTCAGGATGTGTACATTCATTATCTGGATGTGATGCGTCTGAGGAGCTGGTTCGTTTTGTTCAGATGTTTTGTTTCGGAGGCACGATCTGTAAAACTCAACCGATCAGTTTACACACCGTTCACTGACTCTGAGAATTGAAGGGATTCACAGCAGCCCGAGCAGGAGCGCAGGCCGACGGGCAGTTAAAGGAAAGCCCCTGAATGAGATGTCAAGTCGCTCTCCGCAGCACAGTGCTCTGTGGAGAGCGACAGGACCCCCTCTTCATGCTCTGTTTTCCCTCTTGAAACGGGCTCTTAGTGCAGCAGAGGGAAACAGCAGCAGCGCTTCCCTCTCAGCGACAGAGGACACTGAACTGTCTGTTTGAGCTCTTTATCAGCTGTGACTCCTTCCTGCCTCCAGAGCACAAACACGTTTTCTCCTCCTGAAAGAACAAACAGCAAAAACCGCAGACAGGAGGCAATAACACAACACGTGTTTCAAAAGATGTAATCACCGTCGCTTTGATTCACAGTGGGTTTCATGTGAAGAGGTTCACACGGCTGCTTTCAGACCTGCACTGACTCCAGACCGTCTCCTGAAATGTTCTGATTCAGTTTGCAGACCTGAACCCAAATCTCTGTGCTTCCTGGTCTGATGTAAAACCCTCCTCACCTGAGGAAGTCATCTCCACGTTGTGATTGACAATCTCATGAGCTGTGGGCGGACACGGTCCATTCGACTCGCTTTGTCTGAGGGACAATAAAGACCTCAGTGACCTTCTGAAACACAGAGATGCTGTAGATGGTGGGAGCAGATGCTGAGGACCTGTCCTGACTTGTCTGTGACTGTAATTACTCCCCATGCGCGCACACACACACACACACACACACACACACACAGACACACACAAACGAGATTCACCTTAGGTAAACACAGTTTCACTCTTGCCAACTTTGCCTAAAAATAGCTAATTTGTGTGTGTGTGTGTGTGTGTGTGTGTGTGTGTGTGTGTGAGGGTTTTCCTCTGTGAGACGAGTCAAACCCTCGGAGGAGGACTCCGGTGTTGCAGAGTCTTACATCAGCTCCGCTGCTCAGATGTAAAACATATTTTTAGCCGTGTGTTTGTGAGTCACCGCTGTGTTTTATTGATGTGTGTGTTTCAGAGCTGGTTTCTGGAACCTGGAACTATAAAAGCATATTTACACAAAAATGACTGAACAGGTTTCCACTGAACAAAGACAGAACTCAGTAAATCTTGGCCTGGATCAGGGATTTATTTCATCTTCTTTAACATTGGGAGACATTTTCACAGATTTCCCAAAGAAATCCTATTTACAGGACGGACTTCTTTGAGTGCGTGTGATTTGGTGAAGCTTGGTTTCATCAAATTATGAAATAATGGGGAAAAATTCGCCAGAGGGTGATCGAGACGTTTAAGCTTCACTTTCGGGAGCAGATGTGGCAGATGTGGCGTTCACACGTCCAGTGATGATCCCTGACGCCGAAGTCAAAGCCTCGGTCGTCTCCCTGGTCCTTGTCCTTATGACATATCAAAAATATTAAGAACATTCATTCTTCTTGTAGCAGAAAGCCGAGGCCTCTGTTTTCAATGCCATCCCATTGGTCACTAGTGATGACATCATTGCGTTTTGTTACAGGTGGTGAAAACGTGTTGGTATCATTCGGTGGCACCAGAGTAGGAAGAGAGGATGGGAGACAAATGTTGATAAATCTAAAACAAAAAAATTCGAATAACTTATCGAGAGTTAAGAAATATTTTAAGAAAGGACAGACAGGACTCAAATGTTAAATGAACGTAATGACGTGACGTCTCTCTGTGTGCTTCAGGTTGCGGCTCAGGCTGTGTTGTTCATGTGCATGAACACTGCCGGGATATTCATCAGCTACCTGTCGGACCGCGCTCAGCGCCAGGCCTTCCTGGAGACGCGGCGCTGCATCGAGGCCCGGCTGCGACTCGAGACGGAGAACCAGCGACAGGTGAGTCCACAACCCGATACCGGGCCAAAACACAAAACTGCTCGTGGGACGTGTTCGTGATTTCTGCTGCTTCATACGATGCATTAGAGTTGTCTCTTGTTTTAATCTCTGGATGAGTTTTGGCACAGAGTTTTGTAAATTGCTCGTCAACCATTTGATAGATTGGCTGAGAAATTAGCTTCACGTTCCTCAGATGATGAAAGACTACGAATATCTCAGGACGAAAGAAAAGGAGCCGCACACGTAGAAGATGAATCTGGAGACGTCAACTTGGAAAGACAACACCCACCCACACACAGCTCTGTTTACGCGGTGGCGTGGACGTGAAGCCACAGAAAGCTTTTATTGGCTCATGTTTCCTGGAAACTGTGGGATGGTTGTGATAGAGCGAGGGGGGGGGCGCCCTGAGTAGATCGTTTAAATGTGAGCCAATCATCACCTGGTATTTCTGTCGACATGCTGAGCCTCCTCCTGAGTGTGTGTCTGTATATAATGAACTTGTGGCCTAGTGTGAAAAAAACAAATCAATAAATCGATATTGAATCTCAATATTTCAGAATCCTACTACACGTCACACAGTCAGAGAATTGTATCAGGAGATGACGAATCCTTCCAGCGCAACGGAATAATCAAACTGATGTTAAAGTTAACGAGCTGCAGTTAAATCTCATTAAATAAAACTCTCTTTGTGACTCAACGTTCTTAATTCAAGTCTTTTAACCTTCCGAGCTGAGATGACTCACTTTTCATTCTGGGACCTAAAAGCTCCACGTTGGCTTCAAACTGAAAACCCACCACGAGCGACAGCAGCAGAGGAACAGAGCGTTTCCTCGCGAACCTCTAACGCGACGTGAGTGAAGATAGAAGTTGTCAGCGAGCCGCTGGAGGCTTCGCGGTTCCCGGCTAAAATCGAGCTGCGCTAATGACTTTCAGAGCTAATCTGACACAGAGTCCGCCGGCTCTCAGCCGTCCAACCGGAGACCTCGTCCCCATCAACTGGGCACACTGCAGAAAACACACAGCTGAGACGCACTTTCAAAATATTCCTTTAGAATCATCATTTATTCCTTTGACTTCAATGTGTCGCCATAATCGATCATCATTTGTTTATTTGATCTAAAAGAGGTTAATTCTATGGAAAAAAAGGTTTTTAGAAACCGTTTGTCTCTTCTTAAGAAACAAATCTACAGTTTTTCTTTGTTATATGAAAGATTTTAATCATTTAAACTCAATAAACCAGTTGAGAACCACTGGTTTATTGAGTTTAAATGATTCCGCCCTCATTCATCCTTGTGTTAAGGTTTCAAATCGAGGGACTCAGTAAGACGAAGCCTCCATGAGAGCGGACGAGGTGAGACAGGAGGTCAAGCTGCTGACGGATGGATTGTAGAAATCAGCCTTTTAAACATGAGAGATTCTCATTCACACAAATCCCTGAATGTGATCATTTGAGGAATCAAAGTCTCTGCGAAGACACGGCGACATTTCGATTGACACATTGAGAGACAGAGACATCACGAGACTCTGCGGTTGGACAGAGAAGAACCTGAAACGCTCCGACTTCAAGGCGACTCTGTGAAAAATCAACATTTCTTTCAGCGAGCCTCCACCACCAAACCCTGCAGCGCTCGGATGCGACGCAGCGGACGAAGCATTAGCTCCGCTCCACTGAGATGTTTGTCTGTCTAGACCTCAATCTGGGGGAAGCAGCGCTCTGCCTCCCAGCTCAGACACCAGGACGACACACCAGAGGGGAGGAGGAGGAGGAGGAGGAGGAGGAGGAGGAGAGGAGGAGGAGGAGGAGGCGCAGCGAGCTCTGAACAACAGGAGCACCGGCACCTCCTGACGGATTGACCTCATCTCTCTCTCTCTCTCTCTCTCTCTCTCTCTCTCTCTCTCTCTGTCTCTCTCTCTCTCTCTCTCTCTCTCTCTGTCTCTCTGTCTCTCTCTCTCTTCTCCTCTCCCCCCTCCTCTCTCTCTCTTCTCTCTCCCTCTCTCCCTCTCTCTCTCTCTCTCTCTCTCTCTCTCTCTCTCTCTCTGTCTCTCTCTCTCTCTCTCTCTCTCTCTCTCTCTCTCTCTCTCTGTCTCTCTCTCTCTCTCTCTCTCTCTCTCTCTCTCTCTCTCTCTCTCTCTCTCTCTCTCTCTCTCTCTCTCTCTCTCTCTCTCTGCTCTCTCTCTCTCTCTCTCTCTCTCTCTCTCTCTGTCTCTCTCTCTCTCTGTCTCTCTCTCTCTCTCTCTGTCTCTCTCTCTCTCTCTCTCTCTCTCTCTGTCTCTCTCTCTCTCTCTCTCTCTCTCTCTCTCTCTCTCTCTCTCTCTCTCTCTCTCTCTCTCTCTCTCTCTCTCTCTCTCTCTCTCTCTCTCTCTCTCTCTCTCTCTCTCTCTGTCTCTCTCTCTCTCTCTCTCTCTCTCTCTCTCTCTCTCTCTCTCTCTCTCTCTCTCTCTCTCTCTGTCTCTCTCTCTCTCTCTCTCTCTCTCTCTCTCTCTCTCTGTCTCTCTCTCTCTCTCTCTCTCTTCCCTCTCATCATTCAGCTTCACTGAGTCCACGTTCACCGTGATCCAGAACAGAGATATTTCCTTTGCCTCCCCCCGACTCGTTTCTGCTCCTCGCCCGTGAACGTGTTTTTCCTGCTGACGCGACCTGACGTGGTTTCCGGGCTGAGGAACTCGAGTCTCGGCTTCACTGCGCTCGGGATCTGAAAGAGCTAGTTGCTTTGGCGCCGGTGCAGATCCCAGAGGCCAAAAATATCCAGAGGGACGCTGCATCACTCCCACCGCAAGTCTGTTTCTGCGTTTGCCAAGTGGCACTGCGTCGGCACGAAAACCCAACTCAAGACATATTTGGTCGCTCGTGCCGTCTCTGTGGGGCTTTGCAGCTTCCTGCTGGAGGAGCTTAGGCTTCTTTCTTACACGGACCTTTATGTAATGTGTTTTCACAAGCTTCTGGTTTTTCCTCTCGTGCTTGATGCTCTAATACTTTTTGACTTGTTTCTCCATTTAATTCCTCTTTGCCCTTAATCTTAATAAATGTGGTTTTAAAATTAAATAGAGTAATTCAAAGCTCTTATTCATAAATATTATGAATTTAGTTTTGCATATTTTTAAGCCCAGATTTTTTCCCCCCCACAAAAATAAACAAAAAAATCCTTGAAACTTTCTTTTGATTTATTGGAAACACGTTAATTTGGAGCTTTATTGACGAGAATCACGTGAGGTTGTTTGACCCCACCAACCACTGTGACCTTGACCTCTGACCTTCAAAATCTAATCAGTTCATTTGTGAGTCTAAGTGAACATTTGTACCAAGTGTGAAGAAATTCCTTCCTGGTGTTCTTGTGATATCGTGTTCACAAGAACGAGACATAAACTGACGCAGAGGAACAACATGTTTGACAGTCCTGTTTGATGTTGTTTCTGGAAACTGACTCGATGCATTTTTCTCCCCCGCAGGAGAGGCTGGTGTTATCGGTCCTTCCACGTTTTGTAGTTTTGGAGATGATCAACGACATGACAAATGTAGAGGATGAACACCTCCAGCATCAGTTTCACAGAATCTACATCCACCGCTACGAGAATGTCAGGTGAGGCTAAAGAACATGTTCAATATTGTTTTACCGGATTTGTTTCCATAACTTTTATAACGAGTAAGAAGTTTCAAACCGGCTACTTTTAAAAGATGGTACAAGCTGATTGACAATTAAAGAATCACAGATCTTTGTGCAGGGAAAAACGTTTACGTGTCGTGAAGTATTTGAAATGGCTTTAAAGACCTGACCTGGATATTAAAAGTGACATTTCCATATTTTATTCAGCATTCTTTTCGCAGATGTTAAAGGCTTCACAAACCTCTCCACGACGCTGTCGGCGCAGGAGCTGGTGCGAATGTTGAATGAACTCTTTGCACGCTTTGACCGCCTCGCACATGTAAGTGAATACAACTTGGATATATCACTGTTTCTTTGCTTTCTTTGTCCTCCTGTCCCTCAAAATGCCGACTTAAATCGCCGGTTTCCTGGTGAGGAATGTCTCAGATGGACAGAGGTGGAAGATCCCGAGGGAGATTATGTGAAACGGGGATTTTTGCAGATGCTAAAAGTTACATATCGAAGGAATAATTCCTGTCGACAAACCTCTGAGTCAAATCCTCTTCATCGTGATCAGATTAAAACTCAGCGTTTGCTCTCGCTGCGTCTTCGTCTTCCTCGATGTGACGGCCTGCGTCTCTTTTCCTGTCGCAGCCTCTCAGGGCTGCCAAAGCTCATGACAGGTACATAAAGATGCCGGGAGCCGAATAAATATTTTCTTCAAAACATCTCAGTAAAAAAACTGACTCCACATTCACTCTGTCGGTCTGGTGTTGGACTGAAGAGCGTTTCAGACTCTGTCACGCTCGGTCGGTCAGGGTGTCAACCTCAGCATGTTCCTGCACAACCAACCCCATATGGAAATAGTTTATTTATTAACTCATATTTCTCTCGAGTATTTCTCTATTTCAGATCATATATGGTTTATTCTTTACTGGTTTTCTTCTTATTCATTTATTGTATGTTGTTTATGTTAAAGGAGACATATGATGTTTTTCTCAGTGTTTCTTTCCTATATTGTGTTTCACCTTTAAAACCTTTAAAACCTTTAAAACCTTGACAAGCCCAAAGTAAAATAAGGAGCCTATACTTCCACACACTTGTATAATGCACACCTCGTGGCTCGTCTGGCAGGTTCTGACTCTCAGACTTCCAGAGTCGTCGGCTCCCTGAGGACAGGCTGAGGACGTGAACATTAGAGCATGAAAACACATTCAAGTAAAAAACCCAAATTAAAATCATGAACCTGAACCTGAGAAGAATATGTTTCCTTTGATACTGAGACGAGTGTCATGTGTCTGTCTGTCTGTCTGTCTGTCTGTCTGTCTGTCTGTCTGTCTGTCTGTCTGTCTGTCTGTCTGTCTGTCTGTCTGTGGACTGAACCGACTGCTCTGTTGCAGGAGCACCACTGTCTACGAATAAAGATCCTGGGAGACTGTTACTACTGCGTGTCTGGTCTGCCTGAGCCCAGACAGGACCACGCCCACTGCTGTGTGGAGATGGGCCTCAGCATGATCAAGACCATCAGGTACGCTGTCTATCATGGCCGTCATGTGTTAACGTCCCAGCTGCAGGGGAAGGCATTTGACACAAGGTTGGACTACACCCCACGTCCAAGCATCGCCGAGACGGGAGAACATTTTAAGTAATGGAACGGAATTTCAGTTACGCAACAGAGTCGAGCAGATCCCGTGAGCTCGTGAATCCTGACACACGACTGTACTCGTCAGATCGGGTGAGAAAGGACAAATAAAGTCTTCAATCGCTCACTCCCAGCGCGGCCACTCTGCAGATAACTTCTGGGAAGACTCACAGGCCCCAGAGTTGGAGCTTTTACAGCCAGAGGCATTTTCCCTTCGATTATCTTCTCTGTCGCGGCAACAGTTCGGCCCCGTCGCATCACTTTCAGCGTGACAGCGAGGGAGGAGAGGAGCGCTGATGTTTAGAGGAAAAAGAGGGATTAGAGACGGATAAGCTGTGAGATTTGTGCTGTATACTATTATGTCAATATGCTCGAGCTGAGGACAGGAAACCACTGGGCACAGAAACGCTTTTTCACCGTTGCCTGTGAGCAAAAGATATCGTGCCCTGCTGCCGGATCTTTCAGAACACGAGACTGAGACGACAGAATACATAATACAAGTGAGACAGAGACGTCAACTCCATGAGAACAGAAGACAGTTGTGTTGGGTTGTGTTTTTACTGCGTGCTCACGCTTTCTGTCTTTGTCCAGAGACAATCTGTGTCAGCTGTCAGTAACTGTTTCACTGTGAGCAGGTGAGATCCTCCTCCTGCTCCTCTTCAGTTTAGAACTTCGGTTTTCTTCTCTTAAATAAAGTTGCTTGTTTAATTCATTCAAATTATGATGTAAGATTGTTTCATGGTCATTGATTGATGATGGATTAATCAATGATGAACCTGAGCTGAACAGTAACATTTCTTTAGTTGTGACTATCGACAGTGAGAGATGAAGAACGTGCAGATGAACTGAGGTGATCGTGGCAGTTTCGATCTTTCACTCCGATGCAAACTCAAAGGTTTTTTAATGTAGTTATATTATATATATACTGTAATATATACGACACGCCGCTGTGTCTCCGACCTTCGCTCCAGAATCGATAAAGTTTCCCATCATTAGCATCATCGTCCTCATCATCATGACGAGCTGCAGTTAGTCCCAGTTAACTTCCAGCCCCGAGCGCCGTTCAGCAGCGGCCTGACTATCAAGCACCTGTCACAAACTCCCAGGATGCCTTTCACCTCGCATTCATCACTGCTGTTATGAAGCATGAAATGAGAGCGGCAGGCGGGAGCGGGCCCGACTGCCCCGTCTGCTCTTCACAGACGTTCATCAGCCTCGTTCCTTCGTCCTGCTCTTATTGTGCTCGGGGACAAATAACACAGTGTGAAACGAGAAACAAATTTAGTAACGAGCGTGAAAAGTCGCGTGGAAACGCCTCTCCTCCTCCTTTCTGGGCTCGCTGACACCCGTGAAATGCACTGTGTTCATTTTCTTGGCGGATTTATGAACATTGTCTGTCAGCGTTATCTGTGTTCTCTTTTGCCAAAGGTCACTTTCATGAATATTAATTTTCTGAATTAATCCACACAGACATTTTACTGTGACCCAACGTTACCTCTGGAATATATTAAACAAAACATCCGCCTTTAACTCGAGAGCATTAAAATACATTCATGAACGTGTGAAAAATACTTTAACATATACTCGTTACTGATTCTGTTTATTTCTCATCTCCCTTCAATTTGAAGAATATTTGTATGTCCAGTGTTTTCATTCATGTTCCGTACGTTTTTGCGGAGAGTGAAAGTTTCCGCCTCCTTTTCTCTTCGCTCTTCCAGATACGTGAGGTCGCGCACGAAACACGACATCGACATGCGTATCGGGATCCACTCGGGCTCGGTGCTGTGCGGCGTGCTGGGACTCAGGAAGTGGCAGTTTGACGTCTGGTCCTGGGACGTGGACATCGCCAACAAGCTGGAGTCCGGAGGGATCCCAGGGTGAGACGAGCTGTTTGACAGATTCTAATCACCGATCACAGTGTTTGTTTGAGTGACGTGTGTCAGAACTGAGAGGGAACGGGAAAGAGGGATGTTGCACCTTTTTGTCGAAGGCTTATTTCTCCCTGGGAAAGTGTCAAAAAACCAAATAAAAGATTAGAAAATAAAGCAATAGAATAAAGTGTGTATTTACTAAATCAAATACAACACTAATACAAAATTATATATTAATAATAAGTTATAAGCTTCTTTGTTGTACTGTTTTTGTGACTTTTGAGATTTGATCTGTTATTTGACTGAACACTTGACTTCCATGTTGACAGATCAGCTGGTAAACAAGTAGAAAATAAAAAATATATTAATGTTAAACTAATAAAAAACGAAATCTCTTTCTGGGGACGATTTGGTGAGATGACTTCTTCAGTTTTGAGCAGATGTGAAATTCCCTTTGGAGCAATGGGAATAAATCTGCCTGTGAAGCCAGTTGAACGACGATGAGATGCTGTCATTACTTTAAAGTGTTTTTTTCAATCCAATGTTTGTGTTTGGCCCGGAGAGGAGCCGAGGGATTAGTTCTCTCACCGCAGGTTTTAAATATCCTGCCAGCTCCTGTTGTTGAGCCAAACTGTAACCGTGACCCGTGCTCCTGATTAAACTCGGTTGTGTAACTCGGACGGATGAAGCTGCAGTTTCTCTGCTGGTTTTCGTCTCATCCGACACGTCGTCTGTCCGTGTCCAGCAAGTCCTGGGACACCGAGGACCCGGCCGTCGAGCTGAGAGACCTGCAGTCCTCACACTGAGCAGGACGTAATCCACACGTCACTCCCTGGCTGCTCTCCTCTGGCTGAAGGCATCTCGATCAATCACCTGCTGGACTCTGTGGTTCAGATGCAAACCCACATTATGGGATTTGATTTGAAGTAAAGCTGCAGTGACTCAAACTCTCCAACCTGGGGACAGAGGGGTCTTAAATGAAAGCAGATGTATTCTGTTCTGGTATTAAAAGTATTAAAGTATTAAAAGTAATCATTTTCACCTCTGCCCCCGACGAGGTGATGTTTTCATGCTGTTTGTCTTTCTGTAGGTTTTGATTTGATTAACAGGGAAGGATTTCTCTTTCTGTTAAATTGTGAGGATTGTGCATTTTTCAACAATTTTGTGAATTTCTCAAGAAATAATGCAGAAATGTGTTTTGGTGCAGAACAATGATCCATATGTATCTGATCTCAAGACATGTCGGCTGCACATGGTGACTATATGTTGGTAAAGTGGAGGTGTGCGTTCTCTCTGGTTGGTTTTTATCTCATATTCATAATTTTAATTAAAAGTTAAAACTAACTAAACTGAAAATGTAACAGTGGACTTTCCCTGTCCCGCTCCAGACGGATCCACATCTCCAAAGCCGCTCTGGACTGTCTGAACGGGGACTACGAGGTGGAGGAGGGCCACGGGAAGGACCGCAACGACTTCCTCCGCCGCCACAACATCGAGACGTACCTCATCAAGCAGCCGGAGGAGAGCCTGCTCACCCTGCCGGAGGACATCATGAAGGAGGCCGCCAGCTCGGCCGACCGCCGGGTCAGCAGCGCCACCTTCAACGAGGCGTCGTGGAGCCCCGAGCTGCCCTTCGACAACATCGTGGGGAAGCAGAACGTAAGTCCCGCCCTGCTGCTGGACCTTCACGTCGTGTTCTGCACTTTGTCACACGGACAGGACGTCTGTCTCTTAGAGACGGACTCGTCCTTCCACTGACGATTCAACTTTTATTTCTGTTCAGATATCTTGTCCTGGCTGCAGGTTTAGTTCAGACTGAGTTTAGTTCTCACTGGGAGACGAAGTGTCTCGTTGAGATGGACGTCTTGGGGGTCGTCTGCAGTGCTCGTCTCAGTTGTCTCGCCTGTTTCTTGGTTGTCTTGTCTTTATTTTTATTTTTTATCCTGGGAATGAATGGACGGCGTTAGGCGGAGAGGTTGTGTGGCGGGGTAACGCAGCCCTGTGTGTGTGTGTGTGTGTGTGTGTGTGTGTGTGTGTGTGTCTGTGTCTGTGTGTGTCTGTGTGTGTGTGTCAGCCTGTTTGTGAGGATGACAAGCTTCAGACTGTTTGGCCCATTTGAACGTCCTCCTGCACTTCAGCCCCCAGACGGATCACGTTCGGTGGTTTTGTCTGAGCTGATTTAATGCATTATTATTATTAAACGATATGCAGGGGATGTGGATTTAAGCCGTTCAGTCAAAGTACTTCTGGAAACTCAAGACTCGTTCTGTTACACTGGATTTCTGGATTTCTGGTCCATATTTTATATTAGTATTTGCTCGTGGATAATGTTGCTAAGATCTGTTTTAAACTTGCTCTTTGGAGCCTTGTGAGGTTACAGGTGGAGAAAAGACGGAGGGACTATTCTATTATTGCTGTTTTGCTGTACGCAGGTTTTTTATTATTATAGCAAACAGGAGGTTTATTCAAATATCTTATCTATCAGATATCTGAGTCCGAAAATGTAGCAAATTATGTTTTCTGCACGAACCAGGACTCGGTGTGCTTTTTATTTACAATCCAATACAGTGACAGTAAACTTGTAAAAAGTGGAGAACAAATGATGTTTGATTTGCTTTTTGGACCTCGCGGTGTACAGATATCATTAGTCTATCGTTACAGTATAAGATGATAAATCATGATTTCTCATGGATGCTGTGAAATGTGTCTGGACTCTGAGCCTGTGAGAAATATGCAGACGCTGTGTTTGTTCTCCTGCGGCCACGAGGCGACAGTAAACTCTCCGTTACCTCTCGTGTTACATACACGAGGATGTGTGCGTCTCCATCTCCCCGGCGAGCACGTGATGAAACCTACGTTCGGATTCAGAGGAATGTTATTTCTGAGAAGTGCCACTTCTTTGTTTCTGGCACAATGAAAGCCTGTCAGGACCGTCCTTTCACAGAGCGGCTCTTTGCATATCAAAGGCTCGTCGGAGGAGTTTCGAAGCGTCTTGTATGTGTGTGCTGGGAGCAGAACTTCTGTCTTTCATCCCCCTTCCTGTTGGTCTGATTCAGTTTTCAGCACCACTGGATGGAAGAGAGCGAAGACGAGTCTTAGGGTACGAGTCTCTGTGGCCGTCAGACAGGAAATATCAGCAGAAATATTGAATTTTCAATTTAAGAAATGAGGAAAAGTAAAATAACCCTTGGCTTCTTTTTTTTGTTTTGCTCTATAATTTTTAAACAATTGTCAGAATAGTTCATTCAATCCCAGTCAAAAGTTGTTGATTGGTTCAGTGACGGCGCAGCAGGTCGAGCTAGAGACATGATGTTTAGAGCGATAGAGCAACACAGAGCGACGACAGATGACTCATCTTCTTTACATAAAAACAAATGAAACCCCAGACGGCAGCGATGTGCTGAAAACTGCCGTGAAGGAGGTTTTGTTTACAGCGACCTACGCTCACAACCTTTGAATTAATGACATCACGTCCCGTCGTCTATCGCCGCAATCACAGAAACTCTCGTCCATCCACGACCGATTGCCGTCATCCAACCCAGAAGCTGAGTGGCTCTGCCTTTACCTCTCTCACGCCTCGCTGTGTGCCTGCTGGCTCCCATGATGCACCCGCTCTCGTCTCAGAGGAGGTTGTGTGTTTCCTCAGAGGAGCCACTTACTCTGCGTCTCTAAACCGTGAAATCCAGGCCAAAAAGTAATGGGTTCATCGTCTCGTTCCCCGGGTTTTTCAATTTGGGCCTGTGTCGGTGCCAGGTCCTGGTTGAGTTCCCGCTCTCTGTCCTGCCGAAGAGAATCTGTTTCAAGTGAACGGCGGCTAAATCTCATGTAAACAGCTGATTGTGATGTGGAGTCGTTCACGGCCTTTAGACGCGTCCGCTCATCAACACGGGGAACAGGTGAAGAAGCTGAAGGTGCGACATGAAGATTCAGAGGATCAACACGTTTTTTAAATATGTCTAAGAGCTGATCAGTCAAAGTCTATTTGCCAAGATATCTCACAAATATCAGATAATCTAGAGCTCACAGCAGGAGTCAGTGACATCGTGAAGAAGTCACTAAGAAGCACCGGAGATATTAAGGCTTCACGTACGTGCAACGGGAGGAAGTAGAGACGGGTCGTCCATCTTTATATGCAGTCGTCAGTCCAGGGGTTTCTTCCGCGCTGAAGAAGCGTGTTTGTTGTTCACTCCTCCATCATTTGAGCAGCCCCCGAGTCCCCGAGTCCCCGAGAATCTCTGTTTAATCTGTCACCAGCAGACATGTGAGACATCCAGCTGATGAAAGCACTCTGACATCCCCGTGTGTTCGAGTCACCCCCAGCCCCCGATTCCACTTGCCCTTTCCTCTGCATCATATGTTGGCATTTCCCTACAGACGAATGGCTCCGTTATAAATATGTAACATGCATGTAGCCCCATACAGCCGCCTGCATACAACCAGCCAGGGCTCAGCGCCGCACCGCCCGATATACACGAGAGAAATGTCAGAGATAGAAGCATGTGGCCTTTAGACCGGGAGCCTCTTTAGAGACGTGCACGTCCACAACAATCACGGCAGCGCGGCTTCCCCCCCCCGAGCCCTCGTGTCATGAATGGATGGCTGAGGGCAGGTATCTCACCGAGGCATCCGAGAGTTCTGTGAAGTATTAGATCCACCGTCACACCCTGCTGCCGCTGCCACAACGCTCCCTGTCACTACAGGAGTCACACAGCAGAGCTTTTGTTTGACTCGAAGTTGGAAACACAGCAGATGCAGGTCGGAGTCCGGAGCTCAGGGCAGCTGAGGAAACTCTGGGATCTCTGGGAATAAAAGGGATATTTATAATGTGTGTGACACTGACATTGACTGTGGAAAATATGTTTTTGTAACTGGGAATCTATGGGGGGTCAGCGTTTTCTTTAAAGCTTGACAGGGAAACGTTTTCATGTTTAAATCCAGTTGCTCTTCTGAACTGAAAAGATACTGATTCATTATCAGTCTGTGATGTTCAAAGCATTCGACTCATTTCATATTCTGTTTCAAGTCAGTGCCGTCCTGCCAACGTTTCCCAAAATGCCTTTTGATGAACCTGATACGGGGTTGGAGGGGGGGGGGTCTCTGCGCCACATACGTTTTGTGAAAAGGTGAAAAAGGAGGAAACGTGGAGGGAAAGGTTTGTCTCATGAAAAGCAGAACACGGCAGGAAGCTGATTCATGGAAACGCTTCATCACGGTCCATCTACAGGGCGGCAGCACCAGCAGGGCCCGGATGTACCGGACCATCTGTGTCCCGACCCTCAGCTGTGGTCATGAACTCTGGGTAGAGACCGAAAGAAGATGGTCGCAGATACGAGTTTCCTGCGTCCAGCCTCAAAAAGAGAAGAGCTGGGAGCTGGGACACAACATGGCGTCTTCCACGTTTGGAATCCTTTGGCTTCATTTTTCCCGATGGGGAGATCAGGACACACATGGTCTGTCTTATTTCGTCTACGATGTGTAACAGTCCTGGAAGCAACACCCAGTATAATATCCCTGCTCTTGTGATTCCACACACTGCCGTCCAGTTGTCTCCATTATAATGAAGCCGGTGAATGTCCTGCTGCTGATATGTTAATCATTTGACACCCAGGCCACACGTTTTCATTCATATGCAACAGGGGTCCTGTCGAGTTCAAGTTCATCCTCAGTTCAACTCTCTCTCTTCCTAATCTTCACTGTGTGTTGAGAGACAGAATGGACAATTCACATTCAGTCAATAGTCGTTTCTGGCAGATGCAGAAACAACAGAGAGTAATGTGCAATGTACTTTCATCTGCCAGGTTGAAATTCACTCTTTGACAAAACATGTCGATTTCCTCATATTAGAAATTTGTCTGAAAATCATGTTGATCTACTTCCAGTTGTGGTTGTTCTGTTTTCTCCAGAACGGGAAAAGAGCCACTTCAGGTAGTTTGGGGATCTGATCAGGGGGGCTCCTAGGCTTCAGGGGGCCTCCAAGGCTTCAGGCGGCAGGCAGGGCTCCGGCTGCGCCTACGGGCCTTGTAGACGGGGCGACTAGGGTCACGGGCAACTAGGCTGGCTAGGAGGCCTCGAGGCTACGCCCAGCCCACTATAGGCAGGGGCCTCCTAGGCTTCAGGGGGCTAACTAGGCTTCAGGGGCTCCTAGGCTTCAGGGGGCCTCCTAGGCTTCAGGGGCGGACGGCGGCGGGGCTCTAGGCCAGGAGGCAGGCTAGGGGCCTCAAGGCTTCAGGGGCCTCTAGGCTTCAGGGCTAACTAGGAGGTCAGGGAGGCTCAGGGCTACTAGGCTTCAGGGGGCCTCGTAGGCTTCAGGGGCCTAGGCTTCAGCGTCATTTTAACAAAGAGTTGACCCTGGGTGTAGAACCAAAGGCAATGTAGGGTTGATTGATGTCCAACCTGCTTAGAGAAGGCTCCTGGGAAAGGAATGCTGGGCGAGGGACGGACACATGGACGGATTATCTGGTTGAGTATCATGAAGTCTTTTGATTGGACACGACTTATAGCTGAATATGAACATTCTCTGAATAACTGAGAATCTTGCTGCTGACATTGATCAACGGTGCAATTTCATGTGATTCGTGAGCTGCTGACCGATAAACCCTGAAGCTGTCCCCATCACAACCTCCGGGTCGCTCTGATAAGATATGAATCAGCTGGTAATTATGGCCAGTGATAGTCAGAAGGACCCCGACAGGTGGAAAGAGACAAACATCCAATAATGGAGAAATGAGAATCAGAATCTAAAAATGAACTCTTACTGATCCCTCAGTGTGACGGATTCCACTCGGTAACGTGGAGCGACTCGGTGTCGGCCTGGTGAGAGGAGGCGAATCGGTTTCACACACATATCTCTATCATCACACATTGCTCTCATAATCACTGTAATGGCTGCCGGCCCAGTGGGGCTCAGACACTTCACACGCTAATTTGTTTGAAGTTGAAACGCGGCTGCTTTAACTCACAGCTAATGTTGGAGAACTAACGTCGACGGCAGAATGAGTCAGATCTGTGCACACGACCTTTACCACTGTTACCTGAAGTGCTTCTCCTGACGTGCGGAGCCGGACGAACCTCGACTTCAGAGATTCAAGTGCCTTTTTCAAATCCTCTCAGGGATGAAGGAGGCAACGAAGTGGAAGGTGGAGCAGGCGAAACACCGGAGACGTTTACGTTCAACGTTTCTCTGATGTGAGATTGCTCATCTGCCAAAATTCAGATGCCTTTATGTTTTTTTTAATAACACAAGCTACAAGCACGTAAGATTGTATTACGACCTTTTGGAAATCGTCTCTTTGATTGTGTTGAAGGACACTGACAATCTCTTTCTGAGGTCAGACAATTAAACGAAACCAGACATGATTTTCTCTGTTAAACTAGAATATAAATTTGGTAATTTCTTGTATTATAGAAGTTGTTTTTCAGCAGATGATCCTCAAGCCTAAAATAGAGAGAAATCCCTTATTGCTTATGGACTGGTTTTCACCTTCCTTGTTAAAGAAATGATATCTGAACAGTGTAGTGACTAAAGAAATGTGGAAATTCCGGGTTAGGTTCAGAGATTCTGTTCACTTTTGGAGGTGAAAAGTGTTTTTCCAGGATCTGGTCGTTCTGAAAATGTGATAAATATTCAGCTCTCATATTTAGGGTTTGTTTTCATTTCTCAAATCTTTTCCTGGGCTGTTTTCTTAGTCCTCCACGGGCTTTATCGTTTTCATTGCCACCCTTTCCCCTTCCAGTCCCAGATGAGGACACAAATAACAGCTCTGTTAGAACGTGTGCACAATCACCAGCTTCGTCACCACTAACAGAGCAAAGTGAAGGAACGTGCTGCGGGTGAACGAGCGACGCATGACTCGCCTGAACGTTGCATTTTGGCCTCCCCCCCCTTTTCTCCCTATTCCCTAGTTTCTCTTTCTCTTGTGTCTGTAATGAACGTAACCGTGTCTGTTTCTTCTTTTCATTTGGAACTTGAATGAAACAAAAGGGCAGGTTCATTCTATGTGCATTCGCTCCCCCAGACTCTGGCTGCCCTAACGAGAAATTCGATAAATCTGCTTCCAAACCATCTCGCACAAGCTTTGCATGTCCACTCCGGCCCCGAGGAAATTAACACGCGAATAGAGAGCGCCATCGACTCACGGAGTGGCGATAGGTTGAGAAGAGAGCATATCAAGGCTTTCTCACTGATGTTGAAAGACTCCAGCCTGGAAGAGAAGGTAGCTGGGGTTTCTTTCTGTCTCCCTCCTTCAGAAGACTTTCAGAAGCAGAACAACATTTGTTCCCATCATAAGCTAAAGGCACCTGAGATACTGTTGTGGTAATTCTCACGAGTCACAGACGAACATTAACGGCGTAACTGAGGGATATCGTTGAATTGATGGAAAAGAAAATATAAATCGAGAGCTGCCAGAGTACAGAGTGTCAAGTGTGCCACAACAGAGTTATGGTCAATTCATTTAAATGTAGATGATACGGATCAATTCAGAGTTAAAAAACATATATTTTTCAATTTAATAATTATGTTTTATTGTTTTATTTAAGGGTCTTAAATTAAATGTCATGAAAATGAATGTTACAGTGTCGATTCTAAGATAAAAATGAATGGCCCTATTTAAAGACTTACAATAGATAGATTTGCAATTCCATTTATTAAATTAAATAATTAACTTTTCATAACCTAACATGAACAAATTAAATCACTAATTTGCAGCTGTATGTTATTTAACTATACATAATAATGCAACCTGTTTGTAGTTGATCTATCTTCTTTTAATGGTTTCAGATGAAATGTAATAATAATTCATATTTTAGTGTAAAATGTAAAATGAAATTACCTTTTTTTTCAAATTCTTGATTTTCTTGTGTTTTAGATTTTTAGCCAACGTAAATAAATTTGAATAATTTATATGCAAATGTATTTTTTACTTTATTTAATAATGCAACCTTTAAAGCCTCTCCTCACAGCCCCTCCCCTCTCCTTTATTCCAGTGGCACACTTCGGCCTCCATATTAATATGCATGAATAAACATGGTGACCCAAATCTTCCTCTGTGCAACATGAGCAGCGTTTTTTCTTTTTTAGTTACTGTGAATATTGTCTTCAAACATCAAATCAACTTAACTATGACTCATGTGGGATTCTGAATTTACAGAATCGGCGAGACGCTGATTCGTCCCGATCAGAGGAGCTCCTTCAGTTTACTCATGAGCGACCGTCCGTGGACCCTGTTGAGGTTTTGTGGAAAAAGTTGACTCGTTCAACTTTTCTTTTCCTCTTTCTTTTTACTGGAGCACATTGCATTCACTCAAAAACGATGATGATATCCTGTGTTTATTCATTTATATCTCACAAGTATGAGACCAAGACATTTGAATATTATGTAGACTAGATAATAGAGACGGTTTCTAGTCTGCAATCAGAAAACAAAAAGGACAAGCACACTCAGGTTAGATAAGAATATAGAACACTCAGAGTCTCCTTATGAAATCACATGTAAACTCACTAGAAGCAGATTTTAATTTGAATCTGCCCCAAGTTTCACAAATATCAGTCTGATTTCTTACTTAAAGATCCAAGAATTATTCTCTGAGAAATCACCACAACTGTTGAAAAACGTCTCACAATGTTAAAGAGAGTAAGACATTCCACATCCGCCCACCAAACGTCAGTCCACTAGGTTTTTGCATAATCCTGATAACTAGACGCTGAACAACAAATGTGTTAACACGCCTTCACTGTTTCACCGAGAATGAAAGAGAATCCTAAACTTTCCAAATCATCAGGCGTTCCTGTTTCCATTTAATGAAACGGTGGAACAATAAAAAAAAAGAAAAACCTGGATTTGAATAATTGACTCCGTGAGCTTTTAGGTGGAAAGCTGGATTTTTAAAGGGTTCATTTGCTTCAGGTAACTTCAGACCTGTAAACATTATGAATGGATTAATTTAGAGCGGCAGCGTCACACGAAGTTAACTCGTTTCCATAGCAACAGATTTCAATTAAACAGCCGACAGCAGTCAGGTCACAATAATGCGACATGTCAATAAAGTAAGAAAACGTCTCTGAGCGGTTTTTCTTCGGTGAATGCAAAGCTCTTCTGTAGCTTGTTGTTCCTTGAATAAAACCACCTTCGACCTTTAAGTTGACCTTCACTTTGGCCCCTTCCCTCCTCCATGTTTGTGTTTCCCTTTGAATCCCACTGCCATCTTCAAACCTTTTCCAGGAACCTTATTTTTATTCTATTTTATTTTATTTGGTTTGACCTCTCTTCAGTAAATGTGCAGTGACTTGCTGTGGGCCTACCTCCTGTTTATATCTTTACATTTTTTGCCAAAGTTGTGACTAAACGTGAAGCATCCTCTTGCTAATTTCCCAGCACCCTTTGAGAAAGAGACAGAGTGAGGACGGGGCAGCGGGGGTCATGGGGGTCATGGGGTCACGGGGGTCACGGGGGACACGGGGGGGGGACAGTTGATGTCTGTGGCTGTCGCTCAATGTTTTTAATTATGAGCATTAACAGATTTGTCGGTGGATTCGTGGAACGCAGCACCGAGCGAGGACAGACGTTTCCTCTGCTTTCTATCAAAGTTTGAAAAAAACTGTGAATTCTTTAAATCTCGTACTTTCTGAAAAGTTGCCATCTCATTTTGAATTTAAAATCTGAATCTGCAAAGAAACCCGTGGCTTCAGTTATCAGGTCGATGTTGTGGTGTAACACCAGGAAGTCTCCCTCGTATCAGAACTTGTAAACATGGTGACAGTGATATCGAACAGACGTATCGTATTTTGGAGAAACGCTCACTCAGGTTGTGTCTCCGACTCGGCTAGCGGCTAGCGGCTAGCATTGTGCTTGTTAGCTCCTTCCCCAGGACCCCACAGCCCCCCGCTCCTGTCTCTCTCTAACGCTTGTGTCTGAACCGGTGCATGAAGCTGTGGCAGAGCACTGGCGTGTTTTGGTGCGTTTCGCTGTGTTCGTTCTTCTCAGTTGAGTCTGAAAACGTGTTTCTCCATCTTCCCCTCTCTCTCTCTCTCTCTCTCCCTCTCTCTCTCTCTCTCTCTCTCTCTCTCTCTCTTCCTCCTCTCTCTCTCTCTCTCTCTCTCTTCCTCGGTGCAGTACTCCCAGATGAGGGATGAGGTCTTCAAGTCCAACCTGGTCTGCGCCTTCATCGTGCTCATCTTCATCACCACCATCCAAAGCCTACTTCCCTCTGCCAGGTAAAGAAATGGGACATACCACAGGCTAAATAAAGATGGACGACATGACGGCTTGATGGTGTCTCGATCTGAATATGGTGTCTCGTGAATATAAGGTCTCAGCCCCAAGTGTTTTTATTATTTTAATTGTTCCTGCAGAATGGTAACCATGGTGGTCCAGTTCTCCGTCCTCATCGTCCTCCATTCCTGCCTGGTCCTCGTTACAACGGCAGAGGACTACAAGTGTCTGCCTCTGGTCCTACGCAAAACCTGCTGCTGGATCAACGAGACCTACGCCGCGCGAAACGTCATCATCTTCGTCTCCATCCTCATCAACTTCCTGGCAGCCATGATCAATATAGTGAGTCCGATTTCCAGTGGGAGATTTTTAAAATACGAATATTTATAGAGACAAGAGTTTCCTGACTCGGCTTTGTCTGTTTTTCAAAAACCAACGTGTCACACACAACTGCTCATTCCTGTTTTAGAGAAAATAGAGAATATTGCCACGTTTATCCTCTCAGAGAAGCAGTGAACCAGTGGAAGTCTTATACTAAAGTTAACTGAATTCACGTTCTACTGCGAGAACTTCAAATTAAATCGTCTAATTTAACCAATTTCTGCCTTAAATGACATAAAATGTTAACGCACATCTGTAAGAAAGAACTTCAGAGTATGACCAATCACACAAGGGGTCAAATCTCACCAGGGACAGACCGTGAACAGTATTATTACATTGAATTACATCACGGTTGAATTTCGAAACAATAAGGATGATGTGATTAGTTTGTCCGTGTTGTGGCAGCAGCTGAAGACGTGACTTCATCGACCCCAATTTACCAGATACGTCGGCTCGGTTCTCCAGCGGGGGGGCGCCGGCCGAACTGAGGCTCATGAAACTAGCTGATAATTAGCTTTTGCTGTTGCGAGGTTGCATCAAACAAAGAAGACAAGGATCAGAGAGAGGAGAGAAGCGTTTGGACCTTCACACTGATACTGAGGTTCGTTTGTGTGAGTGAATCCAAACTGGAGGAAAAAGTGATTCTTTGTTCAATACCTGAACTTTACCACTATTGTTAAAGTCAAAACCTTCGCTTTAGCTTCTAAAGGTGGATTTTGAAAGTAAAACAAAATCCTGTAGACAAAACATAGAACATCTTCAGCAAAATTAAACATTTGTCAACATTTATTACATGAAGAATCGATGTTTTGCTGTAAAAGGTTTTCAGCCGAGCAGTTCAGTAGTTGTTTCATGTTCCCGAAGGTTACTCTCGCTCTTCTCCAGATGACACAGCGCTGAGTGGTTTAAAGCTAAACTCTCCCACTAACAACATGTCACTTCCTGTAGAACAGGAAGAAGAGTTCAGATTATTTCTTTGCGAGGTCACAAACGAGCGCAGAGTTGAAATCTCTCAAACAAGCATCTTGAAAGATTAAAGGCTTGACGGAAAAATGTATGAAGGGAGATTCTGTGTATTTTGATGCTGATCCCACATCAGCTTAATGGTGTACAGAAACAATAATCCGCCCTGTTGGTCCCTCACAGCTGTGGTGTGACTTCGACAAGTCCAGCACCTTCAGGAACCAGACGTACAACGAGTCGGCCTCCGTCCCCGACATCTGCTTCTACCCAGAGGTACCGACTGAATGTGGCGTCTGAATTTTGCAGTCAGGTCCATCTGTTGTGTTGGGTTTTTTTTTCCACTTCTGCGACAGCGGCAAAATGATAAATTAAACATTCTCGACATCTGCTCGCACCCAGAGGGAGGTCTCGCCTCAGACAACAGCGACTGATGGAGCCATCAGGACGTCACCGGGAAAATATCCCTTCTGTTATTTTGCTCACACAATAAGAAGCTAATTGATGGACTCAACGCTCTCACTGCTCCGAGCGTGGTTTGAGTCACGTATCGCTGCATGTACACAAACGTGCTCCCCGCAGAGGCGAGCCAGCTTGTGTGTGTGTAAACCAGAGCTGTCGTCGTGTCGGTTTACTAGTGTGTGATAAATAATAGTTGTTTACAGTCGATCCAACTAAACATTTACTCATAAAGTCCTCAAAACTGAAAGAGACAATATTTTCATACAGACATTAACATCTTAGTTAAGCTGAATTAGAAACTATGGCTAAAGTTGAGGACAATGTCATTACTTCAATCAAATGTCAAAGCAAACCACTGGTTTGGAGACAGCATGGCCTCGGTGATAAACACGTATCTGTTCTGTCTCCCAGTACTTTGTGTTCACGGGGGTCCTGGCGATGGTGACGTGTGCAGTGTTCCTGCGGCTGAACTCCGTGTTGAAGTTGGCGGTGCTGCTGGTGATGATCGCCATCTACTCGCTGCTGACCGAAGCCTTCTACACCTCGCTGTTCGTCCGCTACGACGCCGTCCACCACAACACAGAGTGAGTGTTCTGGAATGACCGGCTCTTCACCCACAGAACGAGAGTCCATTGTCAGAGAATTTGTCAGAGTCCTCGTTTTTATTTCTCCCTCTTTACGGAACAAGCCGTTCAGAGAGCAGCGTTAAAGACAAGTGCATTAATGTCTCCTCATTTGTCTCGTTCCTCACCCAGTCCTCTTCAGAACACACCAGGGAGCCACGTTGACCTTTTTACCGCACGTAAATGCTGCAAATGTGAGAAAACTCATCTTGTAGGCGTCCTCGGATTTAGTACAGTGACCTTTACGGTGACAATGTACGACGGCATCCTGAGCATCTGAGCGTGACCGGTTGACAAAGCAAAAAGCAGCGTTCCGCCTTCGAGCAGAGGTTTCTGTAGAGGATGAGCTGCAGAGGAAGTCGTCTCTTTAAAGCCTTCGGGGAGACGAAGGGTTGAGATGAAACAAAGTCAGGTGGAGGGGACTGTATTTCATGTCGGGGTCACGGTGGCAGCAGGTGAAGCAGGGATCATAATCACAGGTTTATTTACATCGAGTTTTCTGGTTCCATCTTCTGGGTTCGGGGTTAAGGCATGAAAGAGCCCTTAAGGTCGTACTCCACTTAATTAACTTTAACATATTAAATGTGTTCCCTGAGGACTTGATAGGTGGCTGTGATAAATCTTAAGTTTAACCCGAGGTGTTTAATGAAGAAGTTAAAATGGAATCCACAGGTCACAACGGTTTAAAGTAAAACGTCCTAACACTCCTGCGATTTGTATTTTTTTTAAATTGTGTTAAAAGGTATTGATAAACCCAAACACTGTGTAGTGTAATAATGTCTTCTTGTTTTCCATCACCAGACACATTTTATGAGCTGTAGCATTGACAAGAGGAGCTTGTATTTAAAACTTCAGACTGGTAAACATGTGAAATCGTTTCACTGTTCTTCTCCCGACAGTAACTTCCTGGGAACTAAAGAAACATCGCTGCTCCTCATGGCCATGTTCCTCCTCGCGGTGTTTTACCACGGACAGCAGGTAAGACCAGAAGAAACTTAATCTTCACATGCAATCCAGAAAGAGATGAGCTGAACTCCAAACCCCTCATCGACCACAGCTGTCACATCACAAAACCCCCTTGTGAATTATCCCGCTGTAAAGGACATGTTGGAAAATGGAGACCGTCGTCTTTGCAGACTATAAATAGAAATGTTGGACCTTTCCTTTAAATGCTAATAACAGGGAGAAAACAATGCAGCAGGCGGAGGAACGTAGCATCCTTCTTGTTGCTATGCAGCCGTCTAATGAGCGTTAGCAGCTAACCTGAAGTAACAAGGACAGAAGACAAACAGACGACCTCAGTCCTGAGGGTGGTCAAACACAGATAGTACTAATAACATTTTATTCCAAACGAAAATTGCGTGTTATTGTTTTGTGGGGTGTAAATCCAAGGGGGTTGTGAGATTAAAACAGGAACCTCTGCAGCCCCACGGAAGTAGAAAGCAGCCGGTTTAGAAATCAACCTGAGACGAATCGGGGGGGGGAACGCAGAGACAATGAGGACAGACGGCGTGCAACTGTCTCCGTTCTGCCAAATATGACCCTTGGATCTTTTAGTCTGGGTGATTTCCTGTGATCAGACTCACAGCAGGTGTTATGTTCGTCTCCTGCAGAATTCTATTCATATTCACATTATTCGCATTGGCTAATATGTGAAATGATGAATTTAAATTCTTTCACGATCATTTGACAGAACATGGTTCCACCAGCACAACAGGTGTTACAGAATCAAACACTCGGAGATGAGGAATGATCGACTGTAATAAAATAATATTTAACCCTTTGAAAACGACCACAGTTCAGGACCACGGGAGATTACTCCAAAATAAAAACCATCACAGTTGAAGCATTTATTCATTTTGCAGCAGGAAGCCAACGCCTCATCATGTTGTGTACGCTCATCACGTTGTGTACGCTCATCGCGTTGTGTACGCTCATCGCGTTGTGTACGCTCATCGCGTTGTGTACGCTCATCGCGTTGTGTACGCTCATCACGTTGTGTACGCTCATCACGTTGTGTACGCTCATCATGACGGCGTTATGCTTCGTGACATACGGTGGAAAACGTGTGGCGCCAGAGAGCAAATTTTTTTTTACACTTTTTAATTTATAACACAAGTTTAGTGCTTTTATTATTATATAATGTTTCATTGACTTACCTAACCTTTTAGCTTTGGTTGAAAAATACCACGATAAACAGAAGAGGAACGTTTCTGCTGCAGCGGTCAAAGAGTTAAACAACTCACTTGTGACTTTTAAGCAACATACAAACAATAAGCTGCTTGAACCAAAGCACAATTTGGACTGAATTTAAATTCCCATTGGTTGCCATCATTAATTCAACACGGTGTTTTTGGTACGAGCACCGTGTGACCTCTGAACTCTGGTGCGCGACGGCAACACAGCAGTCAACCGATGAAGAAACATGAGGTGACAAAACGAAAACGCTGGAATAATGAAGCATCATTCGCTCCCTGTCTGGAGAACAAGACGCTTCAGTCCCTTGCAGCTGAACACTCGCAGCTCCGTCCTCCAGTGTTGAGCAAACACAAGGTGTAAAAACACGAGTTGGAGCTTCTCTCAGAGGAGACGTTTAAGTGATTGTGTTGTGTTGTGAAAAAGGAGCCTATTAGAGCAGAGAGACGGAGGACGCTCACTCCTTTATTCTTCTTCACAGCCTCTTTCATTACAAGAACCTCACTCTCATTTGTGCTTGTTAAATGCGAGTGATTGTACAATGTCCTCGCAGTGTGGCACGTTTCATGTCCATAACACACAGAACACACGTTTTCCATTTACATCACGTACACAACAAGATGCAGGTTGTTTTTGTTTTTTTTCACACTTTCACTTTCTGTTGCTTCCTGGTGATTTCTGTGTCTCCGCACGCAGCAGATGAAACTAAACCAGAGACCTGGTGAATAATTAACTAATGGCATCAGAGCACAGAAGCCAGATGAGGTCGTTCTTCACGAACGCGACTTCCTGTCACAACAGTAATTACATTATCAAGCACAGTGAACATGAGCCATTTCATTACAGGGAGACAAGGCTCTGATTATAACACACTTTTGTTTGAAATAATTATAAGATCAGAATACCGATCAGGGTTGTAATGTAACGGCAACAGTAGTATAATTAATTATTTAATTAAGGAGACGTAAAGCTACTATTCTGTGTTTGTTGCTTGAGAAACCGATGTTTGCCTTGGTTTGCTCTATGCTCGCTGCACACTAGAGGGAAATGGGGCTGATTCCAGGTCTGATTCAACCCTCCTCAATCACAGGGATGTTGCCATTGACTTCAGATCGGAACCGATCATCTGGTCAAACGTCACCGACTGATCTGGAGCCTCGTGTCGCCATTTTGAAAGAATGCGTCGCCCGCTGTGGAGGCCGCGTCGGTTACCGTCTTATTCTCCCGCTGCCGAACAAGCTCTGCAGGCTTTGCATTCTTTATTAGGAAAACAGGAAATGAGAATTAAGTTTCACTCGTATGATTAAGGCTCTAATTGACACCACAATTAGAAAACTGTTTCCACCGATCCCACACATTTTCAATATCATTATTATATTATTAAACCTTTTCCCCCTTCTCCTACAAGCACAAACTAAATGCTACCGACTTTTACGCTAATGTATTCAAATGACTTTGTATTAATTGTTCATTAAGTAAAGCAATTTGTGTTTCTTATTAGAATCCTTCTTTCTGCACTTCGGATTGATCACACTCATGTTTCATAATTGATCCAACCTTCAGCAGATCTTTTAATTTAGCCGCTCATTCCAGAACCGAAGCTTGGCCTTTCCATCATCTAAATTATATCAACACGCTTTCTCCCGATAGTTGGTTCATTTGTTTGAGTGATTACGTAACTAGCAGAGTCAGAGTCAGAGTCA
>NC_061493.1:23974259-23989259 GCF_022539355.2 Hippoglossus stenolepis | reverse complement strand
TTTTCCAACAACTGGTGGAAGCTCCGGTTAAGAAGCCTGTAAACTACACAAGCCTCAATCCTCCAAACTCTCCACCATGACAAGACTGTATTTCTGCTCCAGAACAAAACAAATGACCTTGTGATTCTTCTCCAACGCCATTGGCCTGAAAAATAATCGACTGATGGCAAAAATCTCCAATCTAGACGTTAACATTTACACGACAGACACTAGAAACCTCATGACAACATGACAATAAGCTTTCCTCCGTGATGTGTGTCCCCACAGGAGCTGTACTCGCAGTCCTACGACGCTGTGGGCGTGATGTTTGCCTCCATCCCGGGCTTCGCCGACTTCTACTCCCAGACCGAGATGAATAACCAGGGAGTCGAGTGCCTGCGGCTGCTCAACGAAATCATTGCCGACTTTGACGAGGTGAGAGCGCGGGACTTTGAAGTGCAGGGGGCTCAGGTGCTTCCCAAGTCACAATCCTCCGCTGTTTTGTTTCCATTATTATTAAAACGTCCATTTTACCTCCCGGAACAATTCAGAACAGCATCGCTCACATCAGCAGGACAACAAACCGTATTTATTCCAGATGGAAGAAGAACCACCACAGGGAACATGACAAAATATCCAGAGCGCTCTTCCAGTCCGTTGCTTTCCTTTGTTCAGGAACAAAGCAGTCGGTCACTCTGTCATCGAGTGGTTGAGTGCAGCGTTCCTGGTGAAGGGAATTCTGGTCTGCTGTGGATGAGTTGGTTCAACTTCTACAAACACCACGAAACAGACTTTATCTGAGAAGTCTGGATTTTACACATCTCGCTGATTGAAGTCCAGCATGAGTTTTAATTCAGGTTTAACTTTTCTCTCCTAGAATCATCAGATTTATTTAGTGCCACATTTTCTGCCTGGTTTCTGTCAAAAGCAAAAAACAACTGTAAGAATCCAAATTTGAACAAGAAACCTTGATCTCGCTGATATATAAAAATGAATGTCATTACTCTACAACCATTACATTGTGGAATCAACATTTACTTCATATTAATATCTTACTGCTACTTGGAACCTGGAATCTATTTCACATTGATGTAAACTCCAACTAGGTGAATAAACTCCTCCACACCTCAGCTTCAGTACGAGTTCAACATCCTGCTCAAGTTTTCAGACCCTCAGGAACGGGGAACGGACTGAACAGGAGCTGAGGAGCTGAGGAGCTGAGGAGTTGAGGAGCTGAGGAGTTGAGGAGCTGAGGAGTTGAGGAGCTGAGACCGACAGCAGCTGAGCTCTCTGCTGCCTCGGGCCTCTCTCCTCACTTAACCTCAAACAGACTTCTCTTCTCTCGACCAGGGAACTCGAGAGAATACCGTCACATCATACAGTGGCTGATAATATCCAGGGTTTTTCCTGGCCGAATATTAGGCGGGGGTGTACCAGGCCCGGGGGAATCACCCAGGGAACCGTGTGTCACCTTCCCCTCAGGTTCTGGGACTTTCATACAGAAGCTATGCAACTAGTTTATACTAATAAACCGCTCGGGACAAACGTGATCACTACACCTGCAGCAATTTGTTGTAATAGCTTAAACTTTGATAAAAGTAAAATAATTTTACCAATCACAGGAAGTAGAGACACCATTAAACCATAGAAGAAGAAGAGGAAGAGGAAGCAGCTGCAGTCTTCACCTCTGACGATCTAATGTTTGAACCATGAGGACGTTCATTTGGTGCATTTGAACTAGTGGAGTACTGTAGTACTGTGGAGTAATGTAGTATTACTGTGGAGTACTGTGGAATACTGCACCTGAAGGGGGTGATGTTGGTAGTAATACCATAATGATGTTACCATGGCAACCCCATGAACCACTTCATTAATTTTCTCCATTCACACAGAACGACCCACCCGACTGACACCTGGAATCTCAACAGTTTAAAAAGTGCAGCTACATATTTTCCCTTTGTGTCTCAGACCTCGTCCGTTTACGATGATTCAGTTCTACGTTTCTTCGAGTCTGTGAGATTATCCAGCTAAGACCAGGACTGATTTCACGAGACCCGTCTGTGTTTGCTGCAGATATGATGTGTCATCAGAAAAAATAAACTCTCACCCATGTTCACAATCTCACAGCTGCTGGGCGAGGACCGTTTCCAGGACATCGAGAAGATCAAGACGATCGGCAGCACCTACATGGTCGTGTCGGGTCTGTCGCCTGAAAAACAGGTGAGCGCCTCATTCGACCTGAGATCAGCTGTGGTCACCTACTGTTTGTAACCTGCATGCAGCAGCAGCTGAGTGGGAGCCTTAACAACCGGCTGCATGCATTGTTTAAAGAAATTAGCCCACTAGCTGTAGCTCTGTGTACTAACATGTCGGTGGTGAACATCCTGCAGCTCTGGCAGTCGGGTTAACTACAGTTTTCTGTGTCACATCAACACAGGCCGTCTCATGTCCCTCGAGTGACTCGGGTCATGACGCTCAGCAGACTCACACTCTCCTCTGCCTTCCACAGCAATGTGAAGATAAATGGGGGCACTTGTGTGCGTTGGCAGACTTTGCCATCGCCCTCAATGAGAGCATCCAGGAAATCAACAAGCACTCTTTCAACAACTTTGAGCTGAGGATCGGTAAGAGGGCTTTCTCTTTCAGGGAGGCGATTCACTGTTTTGTTTTTAATCTGAGTTTTATCTATTATATCCACCGAGTACGTCCCAACTACCCATCAGTCGATGTCCACGTGTCATACATAGAGACGTGTTGTCTAACATGCAGTTGTTAAAACCACTCACTTGTTTGACTTTGGAAGGTATGGCTCACGGCTCGGTGGTGGCGGGTGTGATCGGTGCCAAGAAGCCGCAGTATGACATCTGGGGGAAGACGGTGAACCTGTCCAGCCGGATGGACAGCACGGGCGTGAGTGGCAAGATCCAGGTGCCGGAGGAGACCTGCATGATCCTCAAGGAGCGAGGCTTCGCCTGTGAATTCCGTGGCGAGATCTACGTGAAGGGCATCAGCGAGCAGGAGGGCAAGATCCGAACGCACTACTTGCTGGGCCGGGTGCAGCCCAACCCGCTCATCATGCAGCCGCGCAAAATCACCGGCCAGTACTCGCTGGCGGCCGTGGTGCTCGGCCTGGTGCAGTCTCTCAACCGGCAGAAGCAAAAGCAGATCCTCAACGAGAACAACAATTCGGGCATCATGAAGGGCCACCACCACTACAACCGCAGGACGTTGTTAGCGCCCGGCTGCTCCGAGGCGGGAGCGGGGCATCACGCCGAAGTGGCCGATAAGACTGAGCTGTCCTGAAGAGCAGACTGGAGCTTTAGTTCCATGCACAGTTCTCTGAGGCAGAGATGCTCTTCAGGCAAAGATAATCCCAGTGGTTGAGTAAAAACCTCAGTGGGTGCAGCTAATGAACAGTGGTTTTCTGACAAAGTAATGTTAGCGCACATCCACGATAGAAAAGCTGGTGAAAGTTCTTCAGGAGTCATAACTTTGTCACGTCACTACTAAACACAACAACCGACCAATCAGAGCATCGTAGGCTTCGTTATGAAGACATTATCGTACCAGAGCTAAAAGCCACACAAAATGTTCAGCGCAGGTTTTCCTCAACTGACCGTGACTTCAACAGGACGATTACTTGTTGGAGCACGATGGGATCCATTACTAGGTTTGTGCAAAACCTTTGAAGCTTTCCAAACCTACTTATGGTTCTCCAAAGAAAGACCTACACGTCTCTGCAGGTCTATGTAGTGTCGCTCACACATTGCAGACTCGTTTGAGTCCAACAGGCCTCACACGCAGTTATACACGAGCTGGATCCCTTTTGTTCCTCGTATGACATCTCACATTTGAAAAAGAGGAAATCACCTCATGTTGCAACTTGCATCTCTGAAATTTGATGAATTGGGCCCCTCGGTGTCAAACAGGCAGATAAGAAGAGTTCAAAATCCTAATCTTAAAAACCTCTTTTGAACAAGAGTTGTACAAATATGCAAATACACAGACAAGCAAGTCCCGGGTTGAAAGGTACTTTATGGTGATTTGTCCACGAGCAGCACTACGGGGCGATGTTTGTTTATGTCCTCGTTGTTTGTCCCTGCGATGCATTGTATGCATTTCCTCCCACTTTCATAAAGCTCCACAGATCTGCAGAAACACCAGAAAACCCAGCAGTGCACCAGCAAACACAGGGAACATGACGGCTGCGAGCCGGTTTCTATGGATGTAAACAATGCAGGTTACAAACTCAACAAAAACTGGTCTAATGCAGTCGGCGAGTTCATTAGATCTCAAGGAAACACACGATGAATGTAAACAAACTGTTTACGAGAAACCTCCACAGGGCACCTTTAGGAGGTCGATCAGAAAGTTAGCTTGTTTACCCGGCTCTGAAGCCAGTGAGCTACTCTTTCAACGTTATGCATATCAGGGAGGAAAGAATGCAGCTATTTCATTCTTCCAGGTTTTCCAGTTAGCCTGACTTCTTCCACTGAGGTGTAACTCAACCAAAGTGATTATTCCAGTCTCCTGAATCAACTCTGCTTTCGATGAATGTTTGTAGAACTGAAACTCCACTTTGTTCCTGAAGGAGGTGGAGGAGCTGGTGTGGAGGAGCGAGGGCGGGACTGGATCATACGCCCTCACCTGTTCGATGTCTGTTCGACTGATTCCCTCAGACTGTCTGACGTTCCTCCTGTCGTTTCCACTTCCCCTTTTTACGTCGACTGGCCACTGGCCCTTCCCTGTCCAAAACCCAGAGACCCTTTCCCACTCAGACCCTCGCCCGGTGTTGATGTTTCTTTTTTGTATTTCTTTTATATATGACAACACAATAAAAAGGGGTCTAATTTTGTATACATGGCACGTGTCTGGTTCTTTATTTAGTCACATGGTTGATGTTGGAACGTTTTTGTTTTAGATTTGCAGACGTTGTAAGAATGGTAAGACAACTGGTGGTAGAAGTGGAAGAATCTAAATACAAGTTGACGTCTTTGTGTTCTACATGTAAAGATACTCATTGTCATCCTGGACTCACTTGGACATTTTACTAGAGGTCGGCAGGAAAAGCTCCGGAAAATATCCAGAGCAGGGAAGGACAGTGAAAGTATTGAGACGGGTTTTGGCTTTTTTTTAAATTGGCTCTAATGAGAAGCATATCAAGGTACAGCAGCTTTATCCAAGAAGAGCATGCTGTGTTACAGCTATAGATAGATAGATATAGATATATATTTCTATCTATATATATCTTTTTACAGGATCTTTACAAGCGTCTCCAGGGTCCCAGATTTAAAAGAACCTGCGTGGATTCAATAACTCTTCGACTTGTCAACAGCTCTAACTGTCCTGGGGCGTTCAATGTGTTTCAATGTGGGACGGATATTAAATAAAAAATTGATTTGCTGTGAGATACACATTCATCATGGCAGTGGGTGGTAAGCAGAGACAATTTTTTACACAACTGTTATACATTTTTACAGAGACTGATGCATTTACTGTAGTTGATTTTCACTTTGATTAAGATTAAATCAAAGCTGTAAAAGCTGCATAATTGACTTGAGACAAGCAGCAGCTTTCACTTCCACACCAGAGGAAGAACGCTGTTGCCTCCTTCTCCTTGAAACAGGTTTTGATGAATCACAGACGAGTCTGAGTCAGACAAGCGTGAAGAGGAGAAGAATGTGGAAATGAAAGCAGGCACCTGCAGGATGTTTCCAAACCACCTGGACTCTGACTGACGGAGCTGAGGGTTGATTATCTGAATTAGACCTGATTATCTGTTCAGCTCAGTAAGAACAGACGCTCTGTTCTCAGATAGAACATAAAAGGAATTAGGAATTCTGATGAGTAGTTTCTTTGAATTTAGTTTGACATGTAAGTAAGTTGGTGAGCTGCTCTACTGCACTTACATCAGAGATGTCAAACCCCCGACACTGGACATTTGATGCCTCAAATACATCAGACGTCTACTGTGTGGGAGGACGCGAGTTCAAATCCTTCAACCACGACGTGTGGAAGACGAGCAACAAGCTGCCTGTCAGAGCTGTTTCTAATATACAAGGTCCAGTCTACAGAACTTGGAAAGGCAGATGATTTGGTGCAACCACATTTCCCTGAAACAAATATCAACAGTATAATCTAATTGTGAAGTTTCGTGAATAAACCCCAAATGGTTTTTGAGTTCAGCTTCAGAAACAAAATGATAACTGACGCTCAGACGTGCAGATGAACAAATCCCTCCACATTGTAGGCCATGATGAAAATGAGGGGGATTCATGCTACTGCTTTGATTTCAGTCATATTGGGGTAAACATGAAAAGCTTCTCAACTATACAGGTTTCCTAAATGAAACGTATTTCCAATATATGTAGGTGCTTTCCAATCAATTTAATTATTTACTTTTTTGTCCTGAATTCTAGGTACTGTTTTAAAATACAAAGTTTTCTAGTTTATATATATATATGTAAACATGAGTGTAACATGAGAGTAAACATGAGTAATTAGAAAGATCATAGATGTAAAGAATAATATTTAAATACAAATAATGGCAGCTTCACAGGCAGGTTTGATTGAAAAAAGAAATAACAACATTTAGCATTTAAAAGGGAAGAGGGGCTCAGCCACTAAAAACCACAGGCAGTGTGTTCACACCTCCACTAGATGGCAGCAGACACCCGGTCAGTGTCGAACAAGTATCTCAAACTATGGAGCCGAGTGGAAGGCCACCGTCATACATCCGCTAATACAAAGCAAATATCGCAGGTTCGAGTTCACCAGAGTTGAGCTCGACACAAAGTCCTGCTGTGATTGGCTTCACCACAGGAAGTGAATGTATATTTGGCTCCTCGCTCTCACAGCATTGAAAGCAAACCGGAGGGGAAGTGATGCCACTGATACATTTGCACATGTGTGACAATAATATTCAATCTTCAACATTTTCACATTCTAAGACTTCATGTGTAAACCACTTCAAACTTCTCTCAGGCAAATGGGCAGATTAATAAGCCTCAGCACACAAACTGATCAAGTCAAACTAATTTGAATAATTGATATTTTAATGTTGCACAAGTTGCATCTCAGCTTTTAGGTATCTTCCACTCTCCTTTCTGTCTCCAGTAGGTTCTTCCCAAATAGAGAGCAGGCTGATGAATAACTCGAACTCGGTGCCTCCTGTCACCACCACCACAAACACAAATGCTGCGTGTCCAGGAGAAATGGATTCAGGTTTTCATCTCGTCTCCCTCCCTTATATGGATTTTCTGTTAGAACGTGAAGGAGGGCGAAAGAGGAGGAAGAAACGACAGGAAAGAGGCAGATATGGGGAGAACGGAGTTGCCATGGCGACCGTTGGCATGTTGGGGGTGCAGTGTATGTGTGCGTTGTGATTTCTGAAGCTGGACCTGAGAACATTATTCTGCAAAGGGAAAGAAGAGCTTCACTGTCACGTCTTAAAAATGGGTATAAGCATCAAAAACACAGCTGTGCTACAGATGTTAGTATTTCTAAAGACTGTGAGCACGCGCACGACACACACACACACACACACACACGCACACACACACACACACACACACACACACACACACACACACACACACACACACACACACACACACACACACACACACACACACACACACACACACACACACACACACACACACACACAATACCAGGGTCGGCGACACGTCAGTCAAACTGAGGTCTTACATGCCCACATGGATCTGAGAAGTCTAATTAGACACAACAAGGACAAACACCCTGTGGGGGCACGTGGGTGTGTGAGGCCTTTAAAGTCTGATAGAATAAAGACAAATACACTTCTGTGAAAATACATTGGAAATAATATTTAAAAAGTCATTTGTTTGATATGATAAAAACAAGCTGAGTTGCTGGGACTGACGTGCGATTGGTCGAGTGTGTGTATCAGAGGGGGTTCGATTCCCCGGCTCCGCTCCACCATTGCCCGTTGCCTTGCTGATGCTAACAGGCTAATGGCTAGCTCCCAGACTCACTGTTAGCCACTAGCTGTACTTACACTCGCTCAGTATTACTAAAAATACAAATACGAGTTCAGAGATCAGCTTAGCGATCAAAAATAACAAAATATAAAAATAAAACATTTGCGATTACCCAGCTGCTCAAAGTATCAGAGCTCTGAAAACGATACCATTGCAAAGAACTCGGTAAATAATGAGCATTGCATTTATTTTGGAGATATACTGTACGTCGTGTGTGAGACAGTTTTTCTTTTCTTTGACTTGCACTGAAACAACAGCTCTGGTGAACAGTATCAACACGACAGGACGGGCTCTAATGGATTTAATCATCCAGGCAGCTTTGACCCGACTGACCATGAAGTTTGGTTCTGTGGTTAAGATTAACAGCCTCACCGAGCTGCCACCACGGCTTACAGATGTTGGACATGTGCTGTTGTAATGTTTTACCAACAACACACACACACACACACACACACAAACAGAGACACACACAGACACACACACAGACACACACACACAGCCAGTGGCATCACAGCTGAGCACAGATTTTCTATCTCAGAGCTCAGGATCTTGTTGTCTGGGTGAGACGAAGCAGGCCGGCTGAAACAAAGTCCAGAGATTTAATTTACAGTCGATAAAAGTCTCTGTCCAAACCACCAGCACCACATTGGCCCTTTAAAACCAACAAGACCACCTGACCGCAGGTGAACGGGGCCTAGCTGCCATCGAGGGCCCCTGCGTGAAACACACTCTGTGTCGTAGCTGCTTCTCTGCTCCTGTTAAATCTGAATAAATGGTTTAAAACATTCAAGCCAAACTCACAATGTCTGAAGCCGCTTGACTGCGAATTAGACGTCACCATGGCAACCGCCTCCCTCCAGGCCGGTGTCGCCCCTCAGTCGAAGCTCAGAGTCGATCACCATCTGGCGGAGAGAGGCGGGAGAGAAACAGGCGAGCACATGCTGTTACAGAAAACCACACACGTGCCTTAAAAATCATTTTGAAATGGTTCAAACACAAACCAGCACTGAGAAAAACAGTAACTCAACCTGCACATAGACCAGTGATTCAGCATCGACACCTCAAACTACAAGAACCACAAACAGGCTCCATCATTCCTCTGTGCTGCGTCGACGGCTCTGTAGTTCAAACCTCTGAACCCGGAGTTTGGTGGCAGATTGAACAGAATGAGCTCCGAGAAGGTCAGAAAAGGATCATCTCCACCTTCAGTTGAGACCTGTTACCCGTCTGGGTCAGTCTGATATGATGATTGACCCGGTTTAACCCAGGTGCTGATCACCGCTGTGGTTTGTCTGAGGACATGGAAGAAGGTTCCACTCATTCCACAGACTGAAGACACCCCTCCCCTCGGCTATAGAGCGCTGGTCACCTGTAGCGTTGAAGGTTTCACGTGTCCGGACTCAACGCTGCTCTTTCCGGGGCCATCAACAGATCCGCAGCGTTGCATAAGATCCTTTGTGATTTTCATATTTAAGACAAAACCTGCATCAGACACGTGATCACACTGTCGTACAGGAGGATCCATATCTGTCAGTTATTCATATTTCTGTTGTCCAGCCACTCCCTGCATAGAAATGGTGGATGGGGGGGGGGTGAGAAAGGGGGAGTGAGAGGGTGCATGGTCACTGACACAAACACGTCCCTGCTCCCCCCCCCAGAGACTGGGCGTCCTACATTCAACCATCAAACCCACTGTTACATAAAACCACCACCGCCACACAAGCAGGCTTGCTGCCTGTTGCTAGGCAACAAGCCCTGGAGCCCCGTCGCTGAGCCTTGCTGGGCCGCGGTCGTACCTGCAACTGTTCAAATGGGTCAGCGAGGACAAAAGACAAGAGGCAAACCAGGCAATGAGCAGAATGAGAAGAATAAAGCACGAAACCACGTCCCTGGGAGCGATCGGGTGGACGTGAGCGAGAGAGGACGTCTTCTTTCACACTGAGACAGCAGCTCATCCGTCTGAAGGGACTCCAGCTGGAGGACGAATACTTGAACACCAATCTGCCCACAGATATTCCCTGGTTTTTAAGATGGTGGTGGCGTGTGTGTGGCGACTGTGGAGGCCACGACATAATGATTTCCATCACCAGCATCTGGTCCTGGTATATTTACCCACATCTCTCCTCCAGCATGTTTCCATCTGCCACTCTGTTCCTCTTGTTTTATGAATTGAAGAAAGCTTGAACTCGGAGCTCACACTCTAAACGACAGATATCATGAGAAGCTGCAGCAGACGAGAGGACCGTTAAACTGAGTGAGGGTCAGAGGTCACGGACATATGGGTCAATGGGTCAACATTCAGACTGAGGACAGGTCTCAACTTCTAATTGATTTTGATAAACACAGGAAGCGGATAAGAAATTAGGGAATCTGCAAACTTTGCAAAATTGAATGTTATCAACTGATGAGTTAAACTTAAACAGCCATCGTCCAATCACATGCTGACGAGCTGTGGGGGGGTGGCACACTCACTGTATAAACCACATTTATACATTTACATATATATATATATACATATATATATAACTGTATATGTAAGTGTATATATTAGGATGAATTGAACATTCAGCAGTTTGCTCCTCACCTCAGTTGATATGATGAGATGATCGGTGGTTCATCTCAAATCTTCTTCTTTCCACTCAGTGAATGTTTGTTCTAGTTCATACTGAGCTACAGATGCTAACACTGCTAATAGAGGTTAGCATGTATATTGAATCACTCTGAGTCTGCATCTACCCGGGTTAAAGTCTGCATCTACCCGGGTTAAAGTCTGTATCTACCGGGTTAACTCCGTATCTCCGGGTAATGAGCCAGATCTAAACTTCTGCCGCGGAGCTTTTTTATCTCAATAAAGTTTGTCAGTACGTCCCGCCCCCTCCCGGCCGTTTTGATTGGTCCGACAGCTGAGTGACATCCAATAGCGATGAAGAAGAGTGACAGGTGACCTCAGAGGTGAGGTTCACTCTTAAAGGCTCTTAAATAATAAATAACTTTAACCTTTAGTGAATTATATTTGGTCTCTTATAGAAAGATAAATTGACTTTTTATTTAGATGATTTGAAACTGATAAAAACTGTAAACGCCCGATAATTATATGAACATCAGTCACTTTTATTAGTCCACAGTTTTTTTTAATGTGCAATGTAGAGATAGGGATGAATAAATGGTTGTGTTATTGTATAATTGGTCATTATATATTTAATTTGCCCAGTCTTACATTGAAAACCCATGTTTTCCAGTATTTAATTTTTTCCAGTGGCTGATGGAAAAAAGAAGACACTAATGTTTACATTTCCCAAACTATTATAGGACGGGAAATCTTTCCCAATGCAAAGAGTTAGTAGAAATTAAAACTTTTATTGAATTTCTGTCATCAGTGTTTGGAAAAGTAAATGTTTCATGAACCAACAACTATGCAGTTTCTCAAAAAGGGTGTTTAAAAGGGAAGTACCAGACACACACACACACACACACACACACACACACACACACACACACACACACACTGGATCACGGTCGCTCTTTTAACTCCTGCTCACCAACAGATCTCCACACGGCCTCTGAATTATTAACGACTCCCTCATCAATGTTTGATTCCACATTTTACGATTCACTATCTACGCTCGGCTCTTGCTCATGATATGCTCCCTTTAAAATGTCCACTGCCCAAACGTGCCGAGTCCCAGGCGGAGATTTTCCTTTATGAGTGTAAAATAAAATGGAAGGTAACCTTTTATCATTAATAATATTTAGACAGTAAAGTGTTTGTTTATTTATTAATAATCTTATTTGACACGTCTTCAACCCAAGACAATTCTCAGTGCTCTCAGGAGACGACATGTGTGTTTCATTTCAAAAGTTAAATCAAAACACCACGATATTTGACGATGTGATGATTCATCAGTAAAATCCAATACAGATACGATGGAAACAGAAACGTCTCCTGTGTTAAAATGTGGAATGTGCAGCATCTTGTTAAGTTCTGCTTTAGTGTAAGTTTCACGAATAACTACATCCTTGATGTTTCGTCTCATCGTCTCAGGACTTGGAGGAAACTGTCTCTTTAGTGGCAGAGGAAACGTTTGATCACATCTGTGTCATATTCTAAGAGTTTTCAGATTTCTCAACAAACAATCGGCTTGTTCAAGATTTGACATCCACCAGTAGGAAAACTCCAGAGAGCCCAGTTCTCCTTCATGGTTATCTCCTGGAGAAGTGTTTCTTTCTTTATTCTCGTAATATTTCCACTTTAATCCCTAAACATTATGACTTCACTCTTGTATAATGAGTTCTTCCCAGATTTCTTCAACATGGCCGTAGTACTCCGCCGTGGTTTGAGTTATGAGAAACAACCAATCAGAAGCAACATATGTTGAACCTCTTCCTTCCAGGTGTCAGAGTAGATTTGAGACTTTTAGTGTGAGAGGTTTACCTGAAACGACTTTCTGTCTCCTCTCCTACTTCTCTCCCTTCCCTGACAGACATAAAAAAAACAAGGCTGCATGCTTTGCGAATTTTGTACCAAAAATAACCTCCACTTAAGATTTCGTGACAATAGTTCCCCCACAGTCTATCATCATACCTCTCCACTTGAAAAGCGCTGAAAATAGTTGCGCTCTATGAATTTCTGTCACTTCTCAACCTATAAACCTCTTAAACAGAGGCAGTCAGAGACAAATACGCCCGTCCGTCCCCGGAGAGACTCTCCAGGGAGGACTTGTGAATCTGGGACAGTCGATGGCGCCGTGGTTGACTGACGCACGACAGTGCCCAGCAATCTGCTGTCATCACTGAGCTTAACTATCTATAATTCAGGAGAATGTGGGGGGGGGGGGTCTTCACTCCGATTCAGAGGGTGACGATTCAAAGGACTACTACACTATACAGGAACTACACTTCCCACAAACCACTGCGAATGATCCTTCCAACGACTTCAACACTTAATATTCTGTTGTGATATATTGTACTTTGTGTATATAAAGTGTTTCAGATAGTGACTCTCAAAGTAATCATGTGCACAGCCTTGTACCTTTGCCTTTTTATCCAATATTGTTTTGCTCTGAATCAAATGTTTTATTATCTCGACTCATCTCGTCGACCTGGTTCCAGGTTCCCGTTCACGGTTCCGCTGTTGAAGGCAGAACTTCGAATGAAGATGGAGTCTGTGCCGTGGTAATCGTGAGGTGGAGCCGCAGAGGTCAGTCTGTCAATCATAAGGCTTCACAACCATTTTATACAATGAAATACGTAATAAAAACCAAAGTGAAGCTGCGACAGGGGAAAGACTGAATCCTCCTCAGGTTCCCAATCAAACTCAGAAGTACATTGGTTGGTTTTCATCTTTATGGCAGCAGCACAGGCCCTAAACCGTCCAATAGGGTGGCCCTTGAGGAAACAGGTTCTGTCTTTACATCACAAATCAGCCGCCACTTAGTCCCGTATCGATTTACTCCCCTTAAATACGCTGCAGCGCTGGTGGGTCCGATTCTAGAAATGATACAATAAAATGAACTTTATTGATCCCCGAGGTGAAAGTGGGGCAGAGCAGCAGACATGAAGCAGAGGATGGAAATGAGACACAGACCAAATGGAAAGGATCACAGCGGAGCACCTTTTCCCCGGAGCTGCCAGGACTTCGGTGTGCCGTCGTGAAAACGGGTTGAACCGGCTGACGTGGCCATCTCTGGCGCCGACACAGCGATGATGTATAGGATCTGTCCAAGAGGGAAGTTAACCACGGAGGCATGAGCGGGGTCTATGTTTAGCTTCACTTTGATGCAGCTCACGGTTCACATCTGCTCATAAAACTAATTTTACAAGCAAACTAAAAGTCCTGTGTTTTCATCAGACGGATCAGGATTTTATTCTTTTCTCTTTTAATCAAAGCCCACTCAGTCTGTCTGTAGTTTCCCTCTGTGTTCCTCATACTCAGAAAGACAGCCGCTGTTGCTTAGCAACCATTACACTCATGGAAATATAATGAACAAAATTGAGAAGATGCTTTAATCTCTGAGCCTCCTGCAACGAGGCCGGCTGAAAATAACTCTCGTTTCACTGAATCGTCAAGTTCCGAATACCTCAACACTTTATCAAGCAGGTTCAGACATTACAGAGCATCTGATCCGCCACTCGTTTATCATGGCTGCACGCAACACACACACACACACACACACACACACACACACACACACACACACACACACACACACACACACACACACACACACACACACACACACACACACACACACACACACACTGCTTGGTGTTGTGTTGTTCTGATTAGTCTATGTGAGGTTGTTTTTGGACGGTGCAACAAACTCTATATAACCACTATAGAAATATTGTATATCTCTCTGACCCACTTTATGGCAGCAGGATCATCAAGAATATTTTGGGAAAACATCGGAGTTGCAAAAAAAGGAGGAACATTGAGCCACTTCCTCTCAACACAATTAAGAGGACGGATATTAGAAAATCAGAGAGAGAATGCAGAGCAGTGTTCAACCTGACCAATCAACGGAGGGGCATCAGCCACTGGCCCCGCCTCCAACGTCTCAAAGATCAACTCGATGAGCGAGCGACTGTCGGGCGGCGTTGAGCAGCTGCTAGCACGTAGCGAAGGGCGAGTTCCCGCTCGTCTCAGCCACGTGCTCCTGGAACCACACGGAGTAGAAACTTGTGAGGATGGTTCTGCACGTGTGGATAATGTTCTGTGCACTCGTATCAAACGTGCACACGTGGGTTTCACGTTAAAGGATTTTGAGACTGAATAAATCCTCTAGAACCTTCACATGACACATTATCCACTGAGCGCAACATGAGGGCTTTATTATCTTGAAGTGTGTGTGTGTGTGTGTGTGTGTGTGTGTGTGTGTGTGTGTGTGTGTGTGATGACTTGGATTGACATGGCAGACACACAGGGCCTTGGGGAAGGACAAGCTGCTAGACTGGATGGGGGCTGGAGAGGGGTGTGTGATGGTGTTTGGCTTGTCGGGCC